>NC_088236.1:39875319-40097819 GCF_036934945.1 Oncorhynchus masou masou | reverse complement strand
AACATGGAGCCTGCAGGTGATCCAGGTCACAATAGAGGTCTAGCAGTGGGAGGAGGAAGACGAGGAAGACGTGGTGGTCAAAGTAATGGCAGGGGACAAGCACCCCTTCTGAGAGTTGGTCGTGGGCCTCATTTGAGGGGGGGGGGGGGGACGTGGTAGAGGACAAGGCCATGGACCAAGACAGCGGCAGCAATAGCAAAGAGTGTCCAATGAAATCCAAGCAATAGTTGTAGACCATGTCGTAAATCATGGCATGACAATGACTGAGGCAGCTACAACGATTCAACCAAACCTCAGAAGATCAACCGTGGCCTCAATCATCAAAACCTTCCTCAATGAGAACTGTTAAGTCTTCAGTGTGTGTGTGTGTGTGCATGTGCGTGTGTGCGTGTGTGCGTGTGTGTGTGTGTGTGTGTGTGTGTGTGTGTGTGTGTGTGTGTGTGCGTCTGTGAGTTTATCTCTGTTATGTTCATCATGTTGGTGTTTGACCAAGGTGTAGAAAGCATGACTGTCCATCATTGGTGGAAGATGTTAAAAGAGAAAGTCAGAAAAAAAAGGCAAGGAGGCTATGTTCATTAGGACACCACGTAGCAAAACAATGTTCAATTGAAAATCAAAATGAATGTTTCTTATTGGACAAGTTCAGATCATACTGCTTCGGATTGCTTTCTTCTGTTTTCTGCCCAGTGGACACAGCCCAACTAGGAGAGAGAAAGAGACAGACACATCCTGCATATCCTGCGTGCACTGTGTTCCACTACCACTACGTTTAGTTAATGTTACCAGTAAGTTTTGTTAATGTTGCGTTCACTCTCTCTGAGCCTATTGTCTTCTTCCGACTCTTTCAACTATCATAGAGGGAAACACAAACCATTAAACATTTAGCATCACTCTTCAATTATTCATTCTGAGTGGCATATGTTAAATATCTTGTTGAAATTTGATTTGTTTTGTTTACCAATCATCCGAGGGCACCCGCCTCGAGGAGAATTCTAGGATAGTGAGGTAGTGCAGTGTTGGCTCTATTCTATTATGTATCTGTGTGGATAATACAGTATGATGGCCAATTCCCACTGTTTCTAGTGCCATTGTTAATAATGAGAAGATAACAACCAATTTCCATGGCGAGGGAGATTTTTTAGAGAGGGATGGAAGGGCTTCATGGAGTAAACATACATACACAGGTACTGTCTGTCTGTCTGCCTGCCTGCCTGCCTGCCTGCCTGTCTGTCTGTCTGTCTGTCTGTCTGTCTGTCTGTCTGTCTGTCTGTCTGTCTGTCTGTCTGTCTGTCTGTCTGTCTGTCTGCCTGCCTGCCTGCCTGCCTGTCTGCCTGCCTGTCTGTCTGCCTGCCTGCCTGCCTGCCTGTCTGTCTGTCTGTCTGTCTGTCTGTCTGTCTGTCTGTCTGTCTGCCTGCCTGCCTGCCTGCCTGCCTGCCTGCCTGCCTGCCTGCCTGCCTGCCTGCCTGTCTGTCTGTCTGTCTGTCTGCCTGTCTGTCTGTCTTCCTGTCTGTGGCTGCTCTTGCTCATTTCCAGTCAGAGTAGCCCTAAGGCAGTGCTATGTGGGAACGATACTGTCCTGTTCTCTCTTTACTCTCCCCCCTCCACACTAACCTATTCCGACATATCCCCAGCACTGCCTCTATGTGTACGTCACTGTGTGTGTGTTCTTAACTCTTGTGTAGTCTTAACATTCTGTATACTCCCCTTGTCCTAATGGTCAAAAATGACCCGCCTTCACTAAACCCCAAATCTATTTTGCATGAAGAAACAACCTGTCATTCATCATAAACTTTGTGAATATCTGGGTTTTCCCTCTTCACAATGCAGAACGACTGCATTTAATCAGTGGACAGCACTCATTTTTATTACGACACACCTGTCATAATGGTTTTCTTTACTAAAGTAGAGGTTTATTATTATTATTATTATTGCTAAAGGTACTGCATAGGTGTAAACATACATTTTTTAGCAAGAGATAGCACTTGTATAGCCTAAGAAAGTAGCAGACATGTGCGGAAAGTAGTTTTGAATGCATTTTATTGAAGAGAAACAATAACAGCCTTGAACCTTTTTTGGCAACATAGTGATATATACTTATATACTGTACAATGAGAAACTACCAGTTTTTTGAACCATTGCCCCCACCCACAAGGTGTATAAACAACAACAATAAATAAGAATAAAATAAGATAATAGATACAAAACAAAAACGTGAAGAACATGAATCAATCAACTCTAACTAGCACATGTAGGACAGTATGCAAGTGTGTGTGCATGGACCTTGCAGATGTATTTCTCACATGTGCAGCATGTATTTGTTTTACAGTCCCTCAGAATTGGCATCTCCTCCTCTTGCCCGCCCCAGCTGCAGCCTCAGGTGGATCAGGACAATATTCAGCCCCCTGAACAGCTTTCACAAGTGCTGCAGAGGCTGCTGTGCTGGGCAGACACTCCCTTCTTTGAATGTGTGGGGTTACAAGTGCCTTTCCCAGCTGCTCCAGGAACACCCTCCTCTTGTTCCGCTTATCAGGCATCCAGGTAGGGTTGATCGTGTTCCATATCACGAAGGCATTGTATGAGGACACATCAATGATGTTATGGAAGATGACCAGGGGCCTGCGGGCAGTCATCCTACTGCAGCTGTAAGTTTCAATCACCTTGTCCATGTTGTCCACGCCTCCTTTGTTGTGGTTGTAGTCCAGGCTGGCTTCATGTCCTCACGATCACTGATCTCAGCTGTTTTGTGCAGTGTGCTCAGGAGGACCACATTCTTGTTCTTCTTTGGGAGGTAAGGAACTAGAGTGATGGTGCGGATGAAGGAAAACTTTGATGAGAAGATATTGTCACGTGACATTGTGCCCACTAAGTCCATCTGTCACATCAAGCACAACCCACATCCACTGATTCTTCTCCAGGCCTCCACTGGCAGCTTCCCTGTGTAGACTTGCATCTTCCAAGCGTAGCTGGATTGTGCGTCACAGGCCACCCATATCTTGATGCCATACTGGCTTGCCGGGCATATACTGCCGGAAAGGACAGCGACCTTTTGACAAAAGAGATTACTATCAGTAATTAGCATCAGTGTCACAAAAAACAATCACATAAATCAATGATATTACAGTGATACATAATCAAATTAAGTGAAAATCACTTACATTACACGTACGAAAAAAAATGTACCTTGTAATGGAACCAGTTGCTCATCAACTGTTACTTCAGGCCCAGGGTTGTGGAGGTATGGCAGACGCTCCACCCACTTCTCCCAGACCTCTCTAATGGCCGCCAGTTTCTCTCACATGTTGTCACGACTTCTGCCGAAGTCGTTGCCTCTCCTTGTTCGGGCGGTGCTCGGCGTTCGACGTCACCGGTCTTCTAGCCATCATTGATCCTTTTTTCATTTTCCATTGGTTTTGTCTTGTCTTCCCACACACCTGTTTTCAATCCCATTCATTACCTGTTGTGTATTTAACCCTCTGTTTACCCTCATGTCTTTGTCAGAGATTGTTTTATTGTCAGTATAGTGTGATTGTTACATAGGTGCGCGTTGGGTCCTCGTACCCATGTTTGGTTTGTTTATTTATTGTTATGGAGCATAATCGTGGAACTTTATTAAAAGACTCCATTTTACACTCAGCTTGATTCTCCTGCGCCTGACTTCCCTGCCACCTATTACACCTATGCATGACACATGTCTTGCAGGTCTTAACTCACGGTTATCAAATCGTAGCATTCTTCAGAAGATTAGAAAGAATTTCAGTGGCATTGTGGCACTGAAAATCGCCCTTCCACCCTCTGTATCCCAGAGACTGCATGTAGCCTCGCCTCACACGCTACGATTAGCAGCCATATGCATGCTGCACATACACACATACACATTTTAGTTTTGTCTGAGTTCAATCAGTAGCACACATAATCTCAATTTCTCATTGTGTGTGTGTGTGTGTGTGTGTGTGTGTGTGTGTGTGTGTGTGTGTGTGTGTGTGTGTGTGTGTGTGTGTGTGTGTGTGTGTGTGTGTGTGTGTGTGTGTGTGCATGAGCATATGTTTGTGCTTGTGTGTGTGTGTGCGCAAATCTTAACATTGTGCAAATGCGTGTGAATGTGTCTGTGTTAACTGCAGTGGATGAATGACCTTGATTTCCAGTGTGTCACTGTGACAAGGTGGTGTTCACACATGCACACTAAGACATTATACTCTCTACTCCACATTTTACAAATATTCTGGGTCCTTCTTCTGTCACTTGGCAGGTTGAAAGTCACAATCCTGAATTTGTGTTTCAGCCCCTGATGGGCAGGTGCATCACTCTGTTTGGTTAGAAGCTGAGGGATGGGGCTGGAGAAATATTAGGCAGGGATTCAATCCAAGGCACATTATAGAGAAGCACATTGCATTTGACTGTAAATGGTATTTTTGGCTTTAGCTGACACACACAGAATTTTCCATGAATGCGATCTACGCGAATGTCTAGGAAATTGCCTTTAAAAGGCGAATTGTCAGCTGTCCAGTACTGGTTTATATATCACACATTTCCATGCAGAATCAAACCAAATCACACATTTTCACTTCTGGTTCAAGGTTCATGGATTTGCAATGGATTTTGATGTACTCACAATTTGCAATGAAATCTCTGTGTTAGAAGCTTTTGAGGCCGATATAGCGACAAAGCAAACCTTTTCACAGAAAACCTTGCCTCTAAATGCAAAGGACAAAGGCCGAGAGAACGGCTGAGTAAAATGGAATAGTTTGGAAACTGATAAGCAGCAAACTGCTTAAGTGGAAAAATAATGAGAACACTTAGCAAACTGTGTTAATTTGAATACAGCCCTTTAACCCTCTCTCTCCAGATGCTAAAAGTTTTGCGGGAAGTTTGGGTAACTCCTGTGGTTTTGGGTGGCTTTATAAGTGTTCTTTATTCATGTGTTATTTGTTTATGTGGATTAATTATTAAAAGTTTGCTGCGTTTTTACAAAGGTTCTAGTTTGTGGGTAATGATTCCCTCCTTTCTCTCCCAATGGGTTGTATTTGTAATTTTCTTGAATATAAAAGTTGCATTATTCATGTGTGTCGGCGGGCCGCATCTATTAATGATGCCTTTCTTCATAGGTGCTCACGTCTTCAGCATGTCTTTCTCACTCTTGCTCCCTGACTCAAAGCAACAGAATGGGGGGGACATAGAACCTCTTCTTTCTATTCCTTTCTCCCTCTTTCTTTCCCTGTTTCTTTTTTTCTCTCCATACATTGTGTTACCTCATCAGGGTCAGATGGACATGATCTTTTTCCCACATAACCGGCCAGAGAGAAATAGAGGGAGACGAGAGAAAAGTTTGCTGTGGTACTGTGATGTAAATGTCCTTATTTAGTAATTTATGGACGTGGGAATTGAGTGCAACTCTGTAGCGAGTCATCAACTATTGATGCGTCTAATCTTTCGGATCCTGCCAACATGATAATCATGATCTGTTTTTTTTTTCGAGTGAAAAGGCACCAGCTCTCTCCTCCTGCCTCCTCACTGAGACTCCACATTGGCTTATTGTTTACATCAAATCTGTGACTCCACATTTGCAAGGCGCCGTTAGTCTGCTCCAGCTACAGCTAACACACGTTTTCCCCCATGTTAGTTCGAGATAATAAGCCAGCGGTTTTATTACAGTGCTAACAAGCCACTCTAACACCCAGCACACAACCACACTATTCCCGTTAACCATCAAATAGAGGGAGAAAAAGATCACGTGTAAATGAGAACGGATCCATATTACAATTGTATTTTCTGTGTACTTAGAGTTCGTCAGTATGCAAGTACAGGTAGGTGGGAGAACTGCTATCACTTTTTTGCAATTTTCCTCATCTATATCTCCCTACAAGCACACCCATCCCTGCTTACCTTACCTTACCTATTTGACACATATGTGTCATGTTCCCTTCCATGCATGTGCTCATAAACAACACCTTTAGTGGAACCCATATACTGTACTGCATAGTGTAATAAGCCTATAAAAGCTGTGAACACAGACACACACACAGATACATAATAGAATAGAGCCAACACTGCACTACCTCACTATCCTAGAATTCCCCTCGAGGCGTGTGCCCGCGGATGATATGTATACAAAACAAACCAAATGTACACTTTCAACAAGATATTTAACATATGCCACTCAGAATAAATAATTGAAAAGTCATGCTTAATGTTGAATGGTTTGTGTTTTCCATAAATAAGAGTTGCGTGGTTTGGAGGGAGACAATAGGCCCAGAGAAAGTGAACACAACATTACTGAAACGTAATGGTAGAGGAACACAGTGCTCGCAGGATATGCAGGATGTGTCTGTCTATTTCTCTCCCCCACACGAGCTTCGTCCACTAGGCAGGAAATGGAAGAAAGCGATCCAAAGTAGTACGATATGAACATGTCCAATAAGAAACATTCATTTTGATTTTCCATTGAACACTGTTTTGTTACGGTGTGTCCTAATGAACATGGCCTTACATTTCTTTTTCTGACGTTCTCTCTTATCTCCCTCTGTCAATGATGGGCAGCCATGCTTCCTATACCATGGTCATACACCAACATGAAAAACATACAGAAATAAACCTGAAGGTGCACACACACACACACACACACGCATGCACACACATATTTACAACTAGCTCTCACAGTCTCACGTCAGAATTAATGTTCATCCATGTTTCTCGAATGTCAATTTTTGTAATTTTTTTTAGAAGTGTTTAAGGTTAAGTTTAGGCATTAACTCATTTTTTTAAGGTTAGGCATTAACTCTGAATGGTTAAGGTAAGTGTAAAGGTTTGGGATTGGCTTAAAAGAAAAACTATCTTTCTACTTTCTATCGCTGGATTCGAACATGCCATCCACCACGCTCTGTCAAAACCAAAACCTACTTGAAGGTAGCGCTCACTGTTACCCCTAGTGGCCGATTTCCCCGTCATCTCCCGACTTCCTCAGGCATGGATGGACGTCAAATCCTGACTTGTATCTCGGGTGACCTGACTGGAAATACAGTGACGAAAATGTACACACACACACACAAAGGTTCACACAAAGGTAGAGAGGGGTTCTCTCTCTACACACCATCTCTTACTCCCTTTTCCCTTGCTCTTCTCTTCCTCATTTTTACTTATCCTCTCCCTCTTCCATCTCTCTATCTCTCTCCCACATGCTCTTTCTCATTCAGCCTCTCTCTTTCTGTCTTTCCCATTCTTTCCTTCCCTCTCTCTCAGTAGGAAAATAGGAAGTGCTATTCATGCTGGTAATTACATGTCTCTCTTTTGTTATGGTGGCATATTATTTTCCCTTAATGGATGGACAAATTATATAACTACCTCTTTATGGAAATAATAATGGTGTAGGACAGCAGAGATAGCTGGCAGTGGAGCATATCAGTGTCTGTCTCTCTCTCACGCACATACACAACCACACACAAACACATACGCACACAAACAGAGGCACAACACCAGCCCAGTGACACCGAAAACACACATACTCTCTCTCTCTCTCTCTCTCTCTCTCTCTCTCTCTCTCTCTCTCTCTCTCTCTCTCTCTCTCTCTCTCTCACACACACACATTAACCTCACCATTCAAAAAAATTGAAAATAGGCCATGGTGATATTCTGATGCAGGGGTTATGCCCATTTTTACAGCATATTTTATTCATCTGTTGTTTGCAAAATGCTGTATAAAATATAGATGGTCTACACTACTCTGACTGCCAGGGCAAGGAGACAGGAGACAGGAGAGAGCACAGGAGGATGGGTTCCCAGCCACACACAGGATCACATAGTGTATATGGTTGAATGGATGGATGGAAGTATGGATAAAGGGATGAATGGAAGACAGACGGATGCATGGCTGCATGGAACGATGGATAGCAAATTTACCATAATTGATTGGAAACAGCTGGGGTTTTCCCATGGGAGTGAGATGTAAATGTATCAATTTGTTTTTTTGCTTTGCAGTGCTCTTATCATATTTACTACACGAGGGTTAACATGTAAATGGCGGCACATAGTTTTTTTCACACAAACTAGCCCTCAGTGCAGAAAGATGAATGGGGGAAAGAGATAGAGACAATATTACACATCTGGGCATGAATATGTTTTCAAGTTGCCAAGTTCATTAGCAATAATCTAACAATAACCCATGTAATGCATTTTCTGAAATATGCTCCTGATGGTGCAGTTACATCCACTTTTTAGAAAATGTTTGTTTTTGTCAAAACTGTATGCCTGTTTTCCTCTGTAGAAAATAGTAAAGACAAACATGTACAGTAGGGATAGAGTAAAGAGAAGAGTAAAGGCTGAAGCGTACAAACAGAGATGGCTTCCTCAGCAACGCAGCGCACCCACTATTGGAGCACGGCATGATGGAAAGTGACAGCAGCACCCGGGGCGGCCACGGAGAGGGCGGAGTCTAAGAAAAGAGCCAGGAGGGGTGAGCTGTGCTGCTTCATCAGTGTGTGGATACGCACTCACACACTGTACACACACACCCAAACACACCCAAACACACACTCACTGTACACACACATCCTAACACACAAACACACACACTGTACACACACACACACCCAAACACACACTCACTGTACACACACACCCAAACACACACACTGTACACACATACCCAAACACACACTCACTGTACACACACACCCAAACACACACACTGTATACACACACACACCCAAACACACTGTACACACACACTGTACACACCCACCCAAATACACTGTACACACACAGTGTACACACACACACACACACACTGTACACACACACCCAAACACACACTGTGCACACACACACAGTACACACACACCCAAACACACACACACCCAAACACACAAGGTACACACACACACACACCCAAACACACACTCACTGTACACACACACCCAAACACACACACTGTACACACACATACACTGTACACACTGTACACACACACTGTACACACACACACACTGTACACACACACCCAAACACACACACACACACACACACAGATTCAAACACACACACACACCCAAACATGCTACACACACACACTCTCAAACACACTGTACACACTCACCCAAACACACACACACACACACACACACACAAACCTGTCACATGCACATATTTCCTCATCCAACCAGAGAGTAGAGTAGGTAGAGTAGGTGCTCTGACAGTAAACCACAGGGACGGGCCAGAGGAACATCTCTGACACAGTGGCAGACAGGGCGACACCCCGGCCAAGGTGAGGTCATCCCAAGGACCACTGGGGGATTGAAGGTCACAGGATACAGGGAGGAAACCAACCACAGGGCACTGGGGGCATCGCCAGGATTCTACAGATACCTCAGGCTCATAGGGGCTAGAGAGTCTAAGCAGACAGCACTCTCATGGAGGGAACAGAGTACTCCTTTCTCTATTTATACACATCACAGGGATTTTATGTTATGTTTATGTTGCACCAGTTATTGATTTGATCAAATAAATGACCCGGAGGCATGTTACAGGGCAGTTCTGCCACCTTTCGGCCTCATATTATCTCCAGCACCATACCAGTGTCTTTATATGTGAAAGAGCGTGTTTTATTGATCTGTGGTTAAAAAAATCTGAATAAATTATTCTCTGCAACATCATAGGGTAGAATTCAAAGTAAAGGGTAGGATTTAACACCTACATCAGGTTTTTAGCCAGAGGGAGGGTCACCCGGAATTGAGGATGTCATAGCCTGCTGGAAAAAACAGCATAGACCAGCATACATTTCAAGCTGGACCATGCTGTTCAGTGTGGTTGGATGCTGGTCGAGCTGGTCAGATCAGCATGGTCTAACTGGTTCTGCTGACTGACCAGCCTTAGAAGGGTTTTCGCAGGTGACCAGCTATTGTTATGTTTTCTCTGGTAACCAGCCTTCGATGTGTTTTTGCTGGTGACCAGCCTTCACTGGTGACCAGCCTTTCCACCCCCCCCAAGTTTTACCCCTTTCCCCCCAATTGGTAGTTACAGTCTTGTCCCACCGCTGCAACTCCAGTACGGACTTGGGAGTGGCATGTATCCTCTGAAACACAACCCGCCGAGCCGCACTGCTCGCTTAACACAGAAGCCAGCTGCACCAATGTGTTGGAAGAAGCACCATACAGCTGGCGACCTGAAGTCATCGTGCATACGCCCAGCCACCACAAGAAGTCACTAGAGTGCAATGCGACAAGGACATCCCAGCCGGCCACACCATCCCCTAACCCAGATGATGCTGGGCCAATTGTGCGCCGTCTCATGGGTCTTCCGGTCGCAGCCAGCTGCAACACAGCCCGGGATGGAACACGCATTAGTAGTGATGCCTCTAGCACTACAATGCAATGCCTTAGACCGCTGCACCACTTGGGAGGCCTTCTGTTTGGGCTTCTTGCGGTCAATTTGCAGTCACCCAATTATTTGTAATTCTGTTCCGGCTCCCCAACCACCCGCTCAAGAACGAATAGGCCCGTGGCTGAATCTAGTTGATGATCTCTGCTGTAGGGGATCCCTTTCGGGTTTTATGTAGAACCCTGTCATTTGTCCCTATGGGGGAACATTTTGGGTGACACGTAGAACCCTTTAATTAGTCCCTGTAATGGAACATTATTTTGTTCCATTTAGAACAGTCTCATGAAGAACCCTCTGGTTCCAGGTAGAACCAATGACCGGTTTTACAGTTATACAGGATACTTCAGATATGCTTATTTTGTTAATATGGCTTGTATTTGTAATTTGGTAAGTAAGTTACCAGCTACTGAGTTGCAGTAAAAAAATACAGTATTTTTGCAGTTGAATTAAGGTCTTAATGTTGAAAAATGACTTGTTGATGTTTACTTTACTTTCACTGCACTTTGAAATGTAGATGTGGGCAATGTGCTGGGGGGGGGGGGGCATTAGCATATTTGGGGGCATGGTCTAAAATATGTTGTATTTGTGCTAACCGTTAGTGGTAGTGTTGTACCAGTTCAAGTGTTTTTATCATTGAGTACCTATTTTGTCAAACTCCCTGTTTTACAATCTTTGTAAGAGCTTGTGCCAATCAAGAGCTGCACTGGTGACTACATTTTAAAGTAACTTATTAATGGCAGTTGGTCACTGGGAAGTTCATGTTTAATTTTCAGCAACAATGTAAGCTTGTTGCAAATAGTTATTGTAGAATTCATAGGAACTTAACTGTGGCTCACTGACTTGATTGTGTGGCAGGAAGGTCAGCTTGCTGCCAACCAAGAGGTTGAGGCACATATATTGTATCATGCCCCCAAATGTGCTTAAGAGCCCCACCAGTACATTTTTTAATTTAATTTATTTCACCTTTATTTAACCAGGTAGGCAAGTTGAGAACAAGTTCTCATTTACAATTGCGACCTGGCCAGGATAAAGCAAAGCAGTTCGACACATACAACGACACAGAGTTACACATGGAGGAAAAAAAAAAACATACAGTCAATAATACAGTATAAACAAGTCTATATACGATGTGAGCAAATGAGGTGAGATAAGGGAGGTAAAGGCAAAAAAGGCCATGGTGGCAAAGTAAATACAATATAGCGAGTAAAACACTGAAATGGTAGATTTGCAATGGAAGAATGTGCAAAGTAGAAATAAAAATAATGGGGTGCAAAGGAGCAAAATAAATTAATTAATTAAATACAGTAAGGAAAGAGGTAGTTGTTTGGGCTAAAATATAGGTGGGCTATGTACAGGTGCAGTAATCTGTGAGCTGCTCTGACAATTGGTGCTTAAAGCTAGTGAGGGAGATAAATGTTTCCAGTTTCAGAGATTTTTGTAGTTCGTTCCAGTCATTGGCAGCAGAGAACTGGAAGGAGAGGCGGCCAAAGAAATAATTGGTTTTGGGGGTGACTAGAGAGATATACCTGCTGGAGCGTGTGCTACAGGTGGGAGATGCTATGGTGACCAGCGAGCTGAGATAAGGGGGGACTTTACCTAGCAGGGTCTTGTAGATGACATGGAGCCAGTGGGTTTGGCGATGAGTATGAAGCGAGGGCCAGCCAACGAGAGCGTACAGGTCGCAATGGTGGGTTGTATATGGGGCTTTGGTGACAAAACGGATTGCACTGTGATAGACTGCATCCAATTTGTTGAGTAGGGTATTGGAGGCTATTTTGTAAATGACATCGCCAAAGTCGAGGATTGATAGGATGGTCAGTTTTACAAGGGTATGTTTGGCAGCATAAGTGAAGGATGCTTTGTTGCGAAATAGGAAGCCAATTCTAGATTTAACTTTGGATTGGAGATATTTGATATGGGTCTGGAAGGAGAGTTTACACCTAAGTATTTGTAGTTGTCCACGTATTCTAAGTCAGAGCCGTCCAGAGTAGTGATGTTGGACAGGCGGGCAGGTGCAGGTAGCGATCGGTTGAAGAGCATGCATTTAGTTTTACTTCTATTTAAGAGCAATTGGAGGCCACAGAAGGAGAGTTGTATGGCATTGAAGCTTGCCTGGAGGGTTGTTAACACAGTGTCCAAAGAAGGGTCGGAAGTATACAGAATGGTGTCGTCTGCGTAGAGGTGGATCATAGACTCACCAGCAGCAAGAGCGACCTCATTGATGCATACAGAGAAGAGAGTCGGTCCAAGAATTGAACCCTGTGGCACCTCCATAGAGACTGCCAGAGGTCTGGACAGCAGACCCTCCGATTTGACACACTGGACTCTATCAGAGAAGTAGTTGGTGAACCAGAAGAGGCAATCATTTAAGAAACCAAGGCTGTCGAGTCTGCCGATGAGGATGTGGTGATTGACAGAGTCGAAAGCCTTGGCCAGATCAATGAACATGGCTGCACAGTAATGTTTCTTATCGATGGCGGTTAAGATATCGTTTAGGACCTTGAGCATGACCCCACCTACATTTCAAAGTGCACTAATTATTGAACATTATGAATTTTTTTCATCACATTCCCAGTGGGTCAAAAGTTTACATACACTCAATTAGTATTCAGTAGCATTGCCTTTAAATTGTTTAACTTGGGTCAAACATTTTGGGTAGCCTTCAACAAGCCACCCACAATACGTTGGGTGAATTTTGGCCCATTCCTACTGACAGAGTTCTGCCCACAAATGTTCTATAGGATTGAGGTCAGGGCTTTGTGATGTCCACTCCAATACCTTGACTTTGTTGTCCTTAAGCCATTTTGCCACAACTTTGGAAGCATGCTTGGGGTCATTGTCCATCTGGAAGATCCATTTGCGACCAAGCTTTAACATCCTGACTGATGTCTTGAGATGTTGCTTCAATATATCCACATAATTTTCCCCCCTCATGATGCCATCTATTTTGTGAAGTGCACCAGTCCCTCCTGCAGCAACACACGCCCACAACATGATGCTGCCAACCTCGTGCTTCTCTGTTGGGATGGTGTTCTTCGGCTTTCCTCCCCCTTTTTCCTCCAAACATAATGCTGATCATTATGGCCACACAGTTCTATTTCTTTTTCAGCAGACATTTCTCCAAAAAGTACGATCTTTGTCCCCATGTGCAGCTGCAAACCGTAGCCTGGCTTTTTTTATGGCGGATTTGGAGCAATGGCTTCTTACTTGCTGAGCGGCCTTTCAGGTTATGTCGATATAGGACTCGTTTTACTGTGGATATAGATACTTTTGTACCTGTTTCCTCCAGCATCTTCACGAGGTCCATTGCTGTAGTTCTGGGATTGATTTGCACTTTTGGCACCAAAGTACGTTCATCTCTAGGAGACAGAACCCGTCTCCTTCCTGAGCGGTATGACGGCTGCGTGGTCCCATTGTGTTTGTACTTGCGTACTATTGTTTGTACAGACGAACATGGTACCTCCAGGCATTTGGAAATGGCTCCCAAGGATGAACCAGACTTGTGGAGGTCTACATTTTTTTTCTGACGTCTGGGCTGATTTCTTTTGAATTTCCCATGATGTCAAGGAAAGAGGCACTGAGTTTGAAGGTAGGACTTGAAATACATCCACAGGTACACCTCCAATTGACTCGAATGATGTCAATTAGCCTATCAGAAGCTTTTGAAGCCATGACATAATTTTTGGAATTTTCTAAGCTGTTTAAAGGCACAGTTAACTTTGTGTTTGTTAACTTCTGACCCACTGGAATTGTGATACAGTGAATTATAATTGAAATAATGTCTGTAAACAATTTTTGGAAAAATTACTTGTGTCATGCACAATGTAGTTCTAACCAACTTGCCAAAACTACAGTTTGTTAACAAGATATGTGTGGAGTAGTTGAAAAATGAGTTTTAATGACTCCAACCTAAATGTATGTAAACTTCCAACTGTGGCATACATTTTTCTAAACTAATCCAATGGCGGCTGGTCACAATGGAGGCTGTTCAACAGCTAAAACACAACGAAGGATAGTCACCTGCCTATGCATTTACATTTACATTTAAGTCATTTGGCAGACGCTCTTATCCAGAGCGACTTACAAATTGGTGAATTCACCTTATGACATCCAGTGGAACAGCCACTTTACAATAGTGCATCTAAATCATTTAAGGGGGGGGGGGGTGAGAAGGATTACTTTATCCTATCCTATGCTGGTCTATGCTGTTTAAAAAAAATCTGAGTCGTGTTGAACTTTTTAACAAAATATTATTTTCTACAAAAAGTAGAAATGCACCGTTTTCACATATGTAGACACCGGTATTGTGCTGGACATAATGAAAATGGGGTTGAAAACCACGACCTATTATGTAGAAGCTACGAGAAAGTGAGAAAGATATGTTAAGAATAATCTCATCTTTAACCTATATATTTTCTCAAAGTATCAAGAGGAGATGAACATATCTACAACTCAGTTAGCAGACACAGCAGTGGAAGTAGTCCAGGTCTTCGTTCCATTGGACATGCAATCCCACCAATGCTTCATCCAATTGGATAGAGGAGCATTCTGATTATCAATCATCAATTTGTTGATCACCTACACTGGATGAGATAATAACAAACTACATAACGACCAACACATCATTCTAGCAGACCTGTGTCTACTTCACAAGAATAAAGAGGCTGGTCTCTGTTCTATTGGTAGTTTGGATCATCAGCTCTTGCGGTTTGTTTTAGTAATACATGCATACTCTATGACAAGACAATCCATTAACGGTTGTCCATTCACAGCAGTTCCTGCCCTCAAAGCAACATAACTGCCGTTTGCTGGGATGTACGCGATCTCAAACTCAGACTTGCCATTGTTTCATCAAACTACCAGGCTCTCCGTCTCGAGATCAGGAATGGATCTGTGATGCAGTCTGGAGCGCTCTCTTGATTTTCCACCCCGGAGACCTTTCGCATATGAGGCTGTCTGCCCACGATTCTGCCTGGAATCTTCAAAGGGCTGTCCCATGTAAAGAGAGTATCTTTTCTGTTTGTCACAGTGTTACAATTCCCCATGTCTATCTACCACATTCAGTGACCTGATTCATCTTGAGGAATTGTCCATTGAGAACTACAGGCTTTCTGTGACCCCACTGAATGCAGTGGGAGGGATCCCTCTTCTGAAGAAACTCACAGTCAACACCTGTACACAGGCGTGCTCTGATTTGTTATGTAGCATAGTCATTGACGATCCTGGACTTTAATTCAGACTGGACAGTCATTTTGAGACAACAAAACTGTTCTGACACATACAGAGCTGTTCTTGAGCTTCCTTATTTCTATCATCTTCAAGATTTCTTTACTTCGCTAAAATACACTGTTTAGAGAAAGGAGCATTCAAATTCTTTGAAAACACATCATCTCTTTCTTTGCCTGACAATGATGAGCTACAGACACAACTTCTGCAGACTGCGTCATTTTCATCAGCAGACTGCGTCATTTTGTGTTCAAAAATATTGATTCCAACTGTGCGAGACTTCAAACTATCAATCATACAAGCTGATATAAGTAGCCATAAAACTGGGAACTACTCAGTCTGCTATGAGAAATTGTCAGGGGAGTGAGGTGCTCAGCCTCAGCATCTGTAATAGTGATAACGTTATAGACAATTTGAGCATGATCCATTTCTTTAAGAATCTCACCCATTTGTCAGTCACATTGTACAGAAGTTATTTCTGAGCTCAGTGAGCTTTGTGACACTCATAAGGGTCCAATCATATGGCTGAAGAGACTTTCCTTGAGTAGATTTCACATGACAAATACCTCCTCAGAGCAGTTCTGTCGCTTGAAAATCTGGAACATCTGGGTCTAGGATCCAATGACATTACTAATATTTCTGACTTTATATTTAAGGGACTTGGTAAATTGAGGTTCCTAGATTTGTTTTAACAGGATCTCTCAGTTTACAAAGAACACTCTCTTTGGCCTGCACGACATAGAGATCTTATCACAGGAACTAAACTCACTCCTACACATCGAAGCTTCTGCACTTATTCAGCTCACTTCACTGAAGAAAATAGATTTAAGGGACATTCACCATTCAGCCAGCCAGTGGGAGGTGTATGACTTTAAATCTGATGCTCATATTTGGTGTCTTCACTTTGGGATTGATGTACATGAACATTACCTCCTTTTTTGATTGTCTCAACATCATCATCAGCAGAAACAGTACCCCATAACCAGGCTTGGCCCTTCAGCTCTGTGCCCAAAATGTGTCATTCCAGTACTGCTGGAGGCCATTCTTCAAGTCCGTCGTCAGCCTCACAGCCATAGCGGAGCACCTCCTGTGTGGATCTCACTTCGCTGCAAAGTAGTTCCCCTCCCTGGAGTATTTTGACTTACAGTCAAAGAGGAGTTCAGTGTGTTGGAGGACTTCCCCGAGCTCCTGACCAGCCTGATTTGCCTGTTGATTTTACAGACCTTGTCTGCACTGCAGATGTGAAGACACCTGGATGGACAACTAGGCCAGGGGTCAGAGGCATATCTAGGTCATCATCTGGCACCCCAATAAGGCTGATCTCACCTGGAATTATGAGCCCGCAGTTCCCTGGATGTGGGCTTTGTCCTGTTCATCTTCACCTCCCTGGGCCTGTTCCATCGGCTGGCTGGGGACTACTTGCTGGCATGCTGCCATAGCGTCCGTGGATGGCTTGGGGAGACAGTGCAGAAGCCCAACCCCAGAGGGCGCCACCACTATAATGCCTTTGTGTCATACAGTGGTAGAGATGAGCGCTGGCTGGTGGAGCAGCTGCTGCCGGGCCTGGAGCTGAGGGGGCCTCCCTTCCTGCATCTCTGTCTGCATAGCAGGGACTTCCAGCTGGAAAAGGACATTGTGGACAATGTCACAGCCTCTATGGCAGCCGCCACACCCTGTGTGTGGTGAGTCGTCACTACCTTTCACAGTAACTGCAGCTCTCTGGTGCTGCAACTGTCCACCTTCAATCTGCTGGTGGAGCACAGGGACAACCTCATCCTGGTCTTCCCGGAGGACATTCGCCCTCACCAGCTATCTGCCCACCACCACTTGACCAGGCTGGAAAAAGACCCGGACCTACCTGAACTTGCCCCAAGACCCGGCCCTAAAGTCTGCTTTCTGGGACCGTCTGTGGACCAAACTGGTCCCTCCTGAACCAGATCCCAGACAGTAACACAACACAGATATACATGTTTACCTACAGTACATTTGGAAAATATTCAGACCCCTTGACTTCTTCCGCATTTCTTTACGTTACAGCCTTATTCTAAAATGGATAAAATATTTTTCCCCTCATCAACCTACCCCATAATGCTATTTTCAGGTCTCTCCAGAGATGTTTGATCAGGTTCAAGTTCCACTCCTGAGCCACTCCTGAGTTGTCTTGGCTGTGTGCTTAGGGTCGTGTCCTGTTGGAAGGTGAACCATGACCCCAGTCTGAGGTCCTGAGTACTCTGGAGCAGGTTTTCATCAAGGATCTCTCTGTACTTTACTCCGTTCATCTTTCCCTTGATCCTGACTTGTCTCTCAGCCCCTGCCGCTGAAAATCAAATCAAATTTTGTTGGTCACATGCTGTCATGTTCTGACCTTTATTTCCTTTGTTTTGTCTTTATTTAGCATGGTCAGGGCGGGAGTTGGGGTGGGCAGTCTATGTGTGTTTTTCTATGTTGGGGTTTTGAGTTCAACCTAGTATGGTTCTCAATCAGAGGCAGATGTCGTTAGTTGTCTCTGATTGAGAATCATACTTAGGTAGCCTGGGTTTCACTTCTGAGTTGTGGGTGTTTATTTTCCGTGGGTGTGTTTGTTGCCACACGGTACTGTTTCGGTTTCGTTCACTTCACGTTTATTGTTTTGTAGTGTTCAGTTTATGTCTTTAAATATATTTTATGGACACTTACCACGCTGCGCATTGGTCCTCCGATCCTTCTCGTTTCTCCCTCTCAGAAGAGGAGGAGGAATGCCGTTACACATGCGCCAACTATAACAGGTGTAGACCTTGCAGTGAAATGCTTACTTACAAGCCCTCTTATGGCTTGGGGGTAGAAGCTTTTAAGAAACCTCTTGAACCTAGACTTGGTGCTCCGGTACCGCTTGCCGTGCCATAGCAGAGTGAATAGTCTATGACTAGGGTGGCTGGGGTATTTGACAACTTTTAGGGCCTTCCTCTGGTACCACCTGGTATAGAGGTCCTGGATGGCGGGAAGCTTGGCCCCAGTGATGTACTGGGCCGTACGCCCTACCCTCTGTGGTGTCTTGCGGTCGGAGGCCGAGCATTTGCCATACCACGCAGTGATGCAACCAGTCAGGATGCTCTCGATGGTGTAGCTGTAGAACCTTTGGAGGATCTGAGGACTCATGCCAAATCTTTTCAGTCTCCTGAGGGGGAATAGGCTTTGTAGTGCATTCTTCACAACTGTCATGGTGTGTTTGGACAATGATAGTTTGTTGGTGATGGGGACACCAAGGATCTTGAAGCTATAAACCTACTCCAAAACAGCACCGTCGATGAGAATGGGGGTGTGCTCGGTCCTCCTTTTCCTGTAGTCCACAATCATCTCCTTTGTTTTGATCACATTGAGGGAGAGGTTGTTGTCCTGGTACCACACAACCAGGTCTCTGACCTCCTCCCTATAGGCCGTCTCATCGTTGTTGGTGATCACCTGTGTTGTGTCATCGGCAAACTTAATGATGGTGTTGGAGTCGTACCTGTCCATACAGTCATGAGTGAACAGGGAGTACAGGAGGGGACTGATCACGCACACCTGAGGGGCCCCCGTGTTGAGGATCAGTGTGGCGGATGTGTTGTTACCTACTCTTACCACCTGACTCAGTCAAGAATAGGTTGAAAATGTCAGTTAATATACTTGCCAGTTGGTCATCGCATGCTCGTAGCACACTTCCTGGTAATCCATCTGGCCCTACGGCCTTGTGAATGTTGACCTGTCTAAAGGTCTTACTCACATCGGCTACGGAGAGCGTGATCACACAGTCGTCCGGAACAACTGATGCTCTCATGCCTTACTTGCTTCAGTGTTATTTGCCTCAAAGTGAGCATAGAAGTAATTTAGCTTGTCTGGTAGGCTCGTGTCACTGGGCAGCTCGCGGCTGTGCTTCCCTTTGTAGTCTGTAATAGTTTGCAATCCCTGCCACATCCGACGAGCGTTGGAGATGGTGTAGTACGATTCAATCTTAATCCTGTATTGACGCTTTGCCTGTTTGATGGTTTGTCGGAGGGCATAGCGGGATTTCTTATGTATGAACGGCCACTGTGGGCACGAGGTCATCGATGCACTTATTGATGAAGAGAGTGACTGATGTGGTGTACTCCGCAAGACCATCGGAAAAATCCCGGAACATATTCCAGTCTGTGCTAGCAAAGCTTAGCATCTGCTTCATCTGACCACTTTCTTATTGACCAAGTCACTGGTGCTTCCTGCTTTAGTTATTGTTTGTAAGCAGGGATCAGGAGGATAGAATTATGGCCAGATTTGCCAAATGGAGTGCGAGGGAGAGCTTTGTACGCATCTCTGTGTGTGGAATAAAGGTGGTCTAGAGTTTCTTTCCCTCTGGTTGCACATTTAACATGCTGGTAGATATTAGGTAAAACGGATTTGAGCTTCCCTGCATTAAAGTCCCCCGTCACTAGGAGCACCGCCTCTGAATGAGTGTTTTCCTGTTTGCTTATGGCCATATAAAGCTCATTGAGTGCGGTCTTATTGCCAGCATCGGTTTGTGGTGGTATGTAGACAGCTACGAAAAATACAGAGGAAAACTCTCTTTCTAAATAGTGTGGTCTACAGTTTATCATGAGCTACTCTACCTCAGGCAAGCAAAACCTCAAGACTTCCTTGGATTTGTGCACCAGCTGTTGTTTAAAAATATACATAGACCGCCACTACGCAACATGATGCTGCCACCACCATGCTTCACCATGGTGTCAGGTTTCCTTCAGATTTGACTCTTGGCATTCAGGCCAAAGAGTTCAATCTTGGTTTCATCAGACCAGATAATCTTGTTTTTCATGGTCTGAGAGTCTTTAGCTGCCTTTTGGCAAAGTCCAAGTGGGCTGTCATGTTCCTTTTACTGAGGAGTGGCTTCCACCTGGCAACTCTACCATAAAGGCCTGATTGGTGGAGTACTGCAGAGTTGGTTGTCCTTCTGGAAGGTTCTCCACAGAGGAACTCTGGAGCTCTATAAAAGTGACCATCGGGTACATGGTCACCTCCCTGACCAAAGCCCTTCTCCCCTGATTGCTCAGTTTGGCCGGGTGGCCAGCTTTAGGAAGAGTCTTGGTGGTTCCAAACTACCTCAATTTAAGAATGATGGAGACTACTGTATTTCTGGGGACCTTCAATGCTGCAAAAATGTTTTGGTCCCCTTCCCCAGATCTGTGCCTCAATACAATCCTGTCTCGGAGCTCTACAGATAATTCTTTCAACCTCATGGCTTGATTTTTGCATTGACATTCATTGTCAAATGTGGGACCTTATATATACAGGTGTGTGCCTTTCCAAATCAAGTCCAATGAATTTCATCAAACTTGTGAGGCTCTCCATGGTCATTAGTTTCTCATTCAACATACAGTATTTTCTGCTACTCAATCTCGTTTAAAAACACTTTCTTCCTAACTATTTTACATTCTCTGAGAGCAACCAGAAATGTTTCCTTGGCCAAATATTTCCAATTGCTCGTTCAGTGCAACGGACCGCAGGGGTGTAGTGCTGCCGAAGCTTCTCACAATGGTGTTCATTTAGTAAAGTTACATCAATGCTGAATCAATCAATGTCTTGGAAGATTACCAAATGATTCATTAGTATTCTACATAACATAACCAAATATAATAGTATAGTATAACATTACTGTTACACCAAAAACACCACCTTTTCACTTTTGAGACTTTTGGAAGGTTAGCTGAATAGTGAAAGAAAATGCTAATTCGGCCAAAACTCTACAGCACCACAAGGCAGAATGTGCTTTGAGTGAAACAAAATATACAGTAAGGCCTTCAGTGCCTTCAGAATGTATTCCCACCGCTTGACCTTTCCCACGTTTTGTTGTGTTACAGTTGAATTCAAATGAATTTAACTGTCATTTTTTTCAACGATTTACACAAATTACTCTGTAATGTAAATGTTTAAGAAAAATTCTAACATTTGCAAAAACAGTATGAAAAATATAATATATCTTGATTAGATAAGTATTTAGTCCCTCTGAGTCAATACATGTTAGAATTGCTGTAATCAGCTGTGAGTCTTTCTGGGTAAGTCTCTATGGGTTTTGTAAAATAATTGCACATTTCTATTTTTTTGTGTGTAGGCCAGTTACATATTCCCCTGAAACTGATTGACATCAAATGATTGGGATGCTGTCACGACTCCCACCGAAGGTGGCTCCTCTTCCTGTTCGGGTGACGCTCGCGGTCGTCGTCACCGGTCTACTAGCTGCCACCAATCCCTTTTCCCTTTTCTGTTGGTTTTGTCTTATTGGTTACACCTGTTTCTTGTTTAGGTTTTTAGTTGGGCTATTTAAGTCGGTAAGGCCCGCCTGCTCTTTGTGCGGGCTTATCTTTCCTCTGTGTATGTTTGTGGTAGTGCGTTTCCCTTTGTTTTTCCTCTGGACTGGTTGGGTCCTGGTTTTGGGCTGGTCTTGTATGTGCGCCCGGTATTGGCGTAACCATTTTTCTCTGTGCCCGGAATAAAACATTGTTCTGTACCTTCTGCTTCCTGCGCCTGACTCCGCACCCACTACGGCTAAAGTGCGTTACAGAAGCCCACACCAAGAATGGAGTCAGCAGGAGCAGCGGCTACCCCCCTTCCATCAATAGAGGAGCGCGTCCTCCATCATACAAACATCCTCCATCGGATTGGGTCGGCGATGGACCAGATGATGGAGAGAATGGACCGATGGGAGAGGAGTGGTCTCCCCACCTCTCCTCCAGCTCCTCCGATGATTCAACCCACTCTTCCGGCGGTCGTCCGGCTCCAGCCCACTTCGTCTTGCACCCCCGAGGGAGTACGATGGAGCGGCAGCTGGGTGCCAGGGTTTTTTGCTCCAGCTCGAGTTGTACCTGGCTACCGTGAGGCCGACTCCCTCGGGCGAAGAGAGTGTGAGCGTCCTCGTCTCCTGCCTGACGGGCCGAGCCCTGGAGTGGGCCAACGCTGTTTGGAATGGCCCAGACTTGGCTAGGGACAACTGGATAGTTCCACCTTAGGCAGGAGACGAGGAGCGCGCAGGACTTCGCGGTGGAGTTCTGGACCTTGGCCGCTGGGGCTGGGTGGAATGACAGGGCCCTGATGGACCACTACCGGTGCAGCCTCCGTGAGGACGTCCGCAAGGAGCTAGCTTGTCAGGACGCCACTCTCTCCCTCGACGAACTCATAAACATGTCGATCTGGCTGGACAATCTGCTGGCTGCCCGCGGGCGTTCAGAAAGGGCCCTGTCAGTTCCACCTCATGGCCGTCCCGCTCCCATACCTATGGATTTAGGGGAGGCCGCATCGAGGGGTACCGGAGGAGGAGGCTCCTCCTGCACCAGCTGTGGTCGGAGAGGACACACTTCCGACCGGTGCTGGAGAGCCCATCTGGGAGTCGAGAGGGCAGGCAGAACACTTCTCGGTTACCCCAGGTGAATCAGCATCAAACTCACCCAGAGCTCGCTGTTGGTCACATGTTTGTATTATTTTTTTTCTGAGTTTTCTCCCTCTCTCCAGCATAAGGCGCTAGTCGATTCAGGCGCAGCTGGGAACTTTATGGATCGCGGACTCGCCCGTAAGCTGGGCATTCCACTGGTGCTGATAGATCCCCCCCTTCCCCGTGCACTCCTTAGATAGCCGAGCAATAGGGTCAGGGCTGGTCAGGGAGGCCATGGTTCCACTGGACCTGGTAAAGCAGGGGGATCATAAGGATGGGATTAGTCTCTTCCTTATCGATTCACCTGTGTTTCCAGTGGTGCTGGGGGTTCCCTGGCTGGCCAGTCACAATCCCAGGATTTCATGGAAACAAGGGGCTCTCCAGCGGTGGTCAGAGGAGTGTTCAGGTAGGTGTATGAGAGTCTCCATCGGTGCCACGTCGGTGGAGAGTCCAGACCAGGTTTCCACTGTGCGCATTCCCTCTGAGTATGCCAATTTGGCTTTCTGTAAGAAGAGGGCGACCAAATTACCACCTCATCGATAGGGGGATTGTGCAATAAACCTCCAGTTAAATGCTGAACTTCCAAGGAGTCACGTGTACCCATTGTCACAGGAGGAGACAGTGGCTATGGAGACATATATCACGGAATCTCTGGGACAGGGGTACATTCGGCCCTCCATGTCCCCGTCTCCTCGAGTTTCTTTTTTGTGAAAAAAAGGAGGGAGGTCTGCGTCTGTGCATTGATTATCGAGGTCTCAATTCCATCACAGTGGGGTTTAGTTACCCGCTACCTCTCATCGCTACGGTGATGGAATCGTTTCAATGAGCGTGTGTTTTCATGAAACTGGACCTCAGGAGCGCGTCTAATCTGGTGCATATTCGGGATGGAGACGAGTGGAAAACTCCGTTTAGTACCACATCTGGCCATTATGAGTACCTTCGTCATGCCGTATGGGTTAAAGAATGCTCCAGACGTCTTTCAATCCTTTGTAGACGGGATTCTCAGTGACCTGCACGGGCAGGGTGTGGTGGTGTATATTGATGATATCCTGATCTATTCCGCCACACGCGCCAAGCATGTGTCTCTGGTGCGCAAGGTGCTTGGGCGACTGCTGGAGCATGACCTATACGTTAAGGCTGAGAAATGTGTGTTCTCCAAACGAGCCGTCTCCTTCCTGGGTTATCACATTTCCACCTCGGGGGTGGTGATGGAGTGTGACTGCCTTAAGGCCGTGCGTAATTGACAGACTCCAACCACGGTAAATGAGGTGCAGCGGTTTTTAGGGTTTGCCAATTATTACCAGAGGTTTATCCGGGGTTTTGGCCAGGTGGCGGCTCCCATTACCTCACTGCTGAAGGGGGGGCTGGCGCGTTCACGGTGGTCGACAGAGGTGGACAGAGCTTTCAATCGGTTGAAGGCGCTGTTCACTGATGCTCCCGTGTTGGCACATCCGGACCCCTCTTTAGCGTTCATAGTGGAGGTGGATGCGTCCGGGGCTGGGGTTGGAGTCATGCTATCACAGTGCTCGGGCACGCCACCGAAGCTCCGCCCCTGCGCTTTCTTTTCGAAGAAGCTCGGCCCGGCTGAGCGAAACTATGATGTGGGGACCAGGAGTTGTTAGCTGTGGTAAAGGCCCTGAAGGTGTGGAGACACTGGCTTGGGGGGGGCAAGCACCCTTTCCTCATCTGGACTGACCACCGTAATCTGGAGTATATTCGGGCAGCGAGGAGGGCAAGGTGGGCCATGTTTTTCACCAGATTTAGGTTTACGATCTCGTATAGACCAGGTTCCCTGAACACGAAGGCCGACGCGCTATCCCGTCTCTACGAAACAGAGGATCGGCCCATCGATCCTATTCCCATCCTTCCAGTTCATAGGCTGGTGGCACCGGTGGTATGAGAGGTGGACACGGACATAGAGTGGGCGTTACTGTTGGAACCTGAGCCTCCACAGTGTCCTACAGGTCTTAAGTACGTGCCGCTTGGTGTTAGTGATCAATTGATTCGGTGGGCTCACACGCTACCCTCTTCGGGTAACCCTGGTGTGGCGAGGACAGTGTGGAGTCTTAGGGGGAAGTACTGGTGGCCCACCTTAGTTAGGGGCGTGAGGTTCTATGTCTCTTCCTGTACGGTGTGTGCTCAGAGTAAGGCTCCTAGGCACCTGCCTAGATGGAAGTTACAGCCCCTCCCTGTTCCACAACGGCCGTCGTCTCATCTGTCAGTGGACTTTCTTACCGATCTTCCCCCATCTCAGGGGAACACCACGATCCTGGTCGTTGTGGATCGGTTTTCTAAGTCCTGCCATCTCCTCCCGTTGCCCGATCTCCCTACGGCCCTACAGACTGCGGAGGCCCTATTTACCCACGTCTTCCGGCACTACGGGGTGCCTGAGGACATCGTCTCTGATCGGGGTCCCCAGTTCACGTCCCGAGTGTGGATGGCATTTATGGAGTGTCTGAGGGTCTCGGTCAGCCTGACCTCTGGTTATCACCCGAGAGTAATGGGCAGGTTGAGAGAGTGAACTAGGAAGTGTTGTCTGCGGTCGTATTGCCAGGACCAGCCAGGAGAATGGGCGAGGTACGTCCCATGGGCAGAGGTGGCCCAGAACTCACTCCGCCACTCCTCCACGAACATGCCACCATTTCAATGCGTTTTGGGCTACCAGCTGGTCCTGGCACCGTGGCATCAGAGTCAGACCGAGGCTCCTGCGGTGGAGGAGTGGGTGCAGCGCTCTAAGGAGACCTGGAGGGCCGTCCAGGAATCCCTCAAGCAAGCTGGTGGACGGCAGAAGAGGAGCGCTGACCGCCACCGCAGTGAGGCCCTATTGTTCGCACCGGGGGACAGGGTCTGGCTCTCGACCGAAACCTGCCCCTTCGCATCTGAGTTTCCATTTCAAACACCTTTTCAAATAGAAAGGGAGTTCCAATAGGTTCAGGCACCAAGAGATACTGAATTAGTCAGAGAAAATAAGTCACAGACAAGAGCATATTAAATGAAGTGGTACAGGAAGTTACAAGTACAGCTACAGATGTTTACTAAAGTAGAAATGTTCCTGAAATACAATATTTTGCTGTGTCTCGTACATGTGTGCATCTGTTTGAATGTGTATAAATGTTTGCATGTACAGTATATGGTTGTATGAATAAGCTCCGGTAGTTGTCTGAGGTATAGAGCTCTTATTTACAAGTGGACATAAACTACAGAGGAACTTTTAATCAAGAACCTTTAATGACAATGCTAATTAGCTTACACGAAATAGACACAATCCATTTCTGCAGGATCAGTGTGTGTGTGTTGGTTATTAACCTCCCCCACAGCAATGTGTTTCTAGTTGGGATGTTTGTATTGTTTTTGAGGATGTAGCACACTTCATATACAAAAGAATGTGGACACCCCTTCAAATGAGTGGATTCGGCTATTTCAACCATACCCGTTGCTGACAGGTGCATAAAATCGAGCACACCGCTGTGTAATCTCCATAGACAAACATTGGCAGTCAGTCGTCGGTTGCAACACTCACTACCGAGTTCCAAACTTTCTCTGGAAGCAAAGGTAGCACAAGAACTGTTTGTCGGGAGCATCATGAAATGGATTTCAATGGCTGAGCAGGCGCACACAAGCCTAAGATCACTATGCGCAACGCCAAGTGTCGGCTGGAGTGGTGTAAGCACACCGCCATTGGACTCTGGAGCGATGGAAACGCGTTCTCTGTAGTGATGAATCACGCTTGTCCATCTGATGGACAAATCTGAGTTTGGCAGATGTCAGGAGAACGCTACCTGCCCCATTGCATAGTGCCAACTGTAAAGTTTTGTGGAGAGGGAAGAATGGTCTGGGGCTGTTTTTCATGGTTTGGGCTAGGCACCTTAGTTCCGGTGAAGGGAAATTTTAACGCTACAGCATACAATGACATTCTAGACATTCTAGGTCATGTAGTGTATGTCCTACAGCATTGTTTGTGCCCGTGACTCCCCAAGCTTTCCCACTGGGCAAAAACTGATTGAATCAACGTTGTTTCCAAATCATTTCAACCAAATAATGAAATGTGATGATGTTGAATAAACGTGGAAAACTGATTGGATATGCAAAAAGTCATCAACGAAAGGGAATTTCATACAACTTTTAACTTAAATTCAATAACAGGGTGAAATATTTTGTTGATTTCACATTGAATTTGTGTTAGTTGACAACTAAGCCAAATGTAAATCAGAACTAGACGTTGAACTGACGTCTGTGCCCAGTGGGTTGTTTGTGCTGTGTCTGTTAGGAGTAGTTTTTGTATTTTGCGTTGTCTATGCTGATTGTGTGTGTGGGTGTTATAGTGTGTGAGACTGTGTGTGTTTGTGTGTGTCCTGCAGCGTTGTTTCTGTTGTGTCTTCCAATGTGATGCTGTTGCCCTCAGTGAGAGCAGCCCAGCTAGCAGGCCCAGTTCTGTTTTGCTTCCATGTGTCACTCTGAGTCATCAGTCAACTTGTCATCGCCATGGTGACTAAACAGTGACATATGCCCGCTTGTCTGCTCTTTGACGGACACGTGAAAGACAGATACGTAGAGACGGAAACACTTTGTCAAATAAACTCACACCTCGGTATCTGGGTGCCAGTGTGTGTGTGTGTGTGTGTGTGTGGGGGGGGGGTGATGGGTGTATCTGTGTTTGTCTGTGTATCTGTGTGCTCATAGAATTAATTAAATTCATAATACTCAGATTCCCAAAACAGACCACAGACTCCATTTTAACAAAGCAAACGCAACGGTAAATAGGATCGGCAGTTGTAGCGCTATAGGTTCCGGGGTGTGTCAGAAATATTTTCACTATTATCTCCATCACAATTATCGGCGTACTTGCTGGTGTTGGTGCGAAAGTGCTGGGTTTTGATGAACAAACAAATTGTGGGTGTGTCAAAGTTAAGCCCTTCAATCAGAACGTCCTCCAGGGCGAAATATGTGGTTGCCTCAAGTAGTGTATTCACAGACTCTTATGCATTGCCTTTGGAATCAACTCCATTCCAATGTTAGTCTGTTATAGTTTGTTAAATGGCTTACAGAAACAAAATAACAAAATGTAGACCTATCTTTGCTAAATACATTAACTTGAACCGATTTACAGTCCACATTGTTCTAAGTAATTGCATGGCTTTAATAGCATTCACACTGATATAGGAACTGGGCCTACTGTAAATTGCATTACGGCTAAGCATGGACATGCCAAACATTGTCAATAAGCAAGATTAAATTAATTATTGATAAGGCCTATAAAAAGATAACAAATAATTATAATCAAATTCTAAACATAGCGAAACTACAACTTGTTTTAAATAGGATATGTCACACTTACAGGCACCATCATTTCTCCCCGTGGTCATATAATATTAAAACAACGCAGACTGTGGAGGGTTTTATGCTCATCCATACTTTTCACAGTAGCTGGGCAAAGATCGGATATAAATGGAAAGGGAGAATGTCCACTTACCTTTACACCACTCCCAAATAGACCTGTTTTTTTAACATAATCATAACCATCTTACAGATCAGATCGCATTGCAAGTGCGCCACGGATGTTGTCACTATAAAACCAGGAAGGTGAATCATTCCAATAAGTTTGATTGTAATAAAAGTAAACGAAAAAACAAGCGATCCAACAACAAATCCATGTAACATGTAATGTTATCATAAAACCGTCAGGATAAAAACGACACATATTGCTGTTGAACCATCCTTCATTACAGTAGGCTTCACGATGGGCTTGGGTTCTACATCATGAAGTGTTTTTACACGCGTCCAAAACTGTATCTGTATGGATAACATAATGTGGGCCTGCCTACAATGCAGAGATAAAAAGGGAATGTCAGCTCACTGTTTTACTCCTCTCAAACGTCATATTTTAATAAATCTTTGGTGATTAAGATTGACAGTCTTAACTACCTCGCTATTGCATTGGGCAGACAAAAACAAAGAGCCTTAATTGAGAGGAGGGTTGGTTGGTTTTTAAACAAATTAAACGAAATGGGAAATATTATATATTATATATTTCTACTGCAAATACAGGCACCAAAAGCACATTAGGCTACTCGTGTTCCATGTGCATATGGGCAGTGTGTATCGTGTCTGGATAGGTTGCACTTCCGCTGTAAGAATTCATGCTTTAACCAACTGCGTTACTGCTAAAAAACAGCTTTTGGTTGGTCTGAAATATCCCTATAAGCGCTGCCGGAAATTAGCACTGTCGATCATATTTTTAAGGACACATCTCAAATATTTCCACCACGCCCATCTGAGTGCAAGCGAGCTGATATAAGACAGGTAAATTGCCGAACCTGGCGTTAGGGCTGGAAAATGCTAATGTCACAGTTTTTACATGAAATGGACATTTTAAAAATAACGTGTGTTTGACGCTAGTGCCGCCTTAACGGCACCCGGAAGTAGAGCCTCACATGAGTAAACAAAGCTGTCTGACACAATTTGTTAATTTTTGCGCATACATATGTATCTATTTTCACATATTAAGTTAGCGTGTGTATTTGGACGTATTAAGGCGATGTTAAGTTTACGCATGCTAGCGAGTGGTTAACCTCTCTGGCGCACCCGGGACGCAACCGCACCCCCTTCCAACAATAAATGCAAATGCACTACGCCAAATGCTAATAGCACTCGTTAAAACTCAAACGTTCATTAAAATTCACATACAGGGTACTCAATTCAAGCTACACTCGTGAATCTAGCCAACGAGTCAGATTTGTAAAATGCTTTTCGGCGAAAGCATGAGTAGCTATTATCTGATAGCAGGCAACACGCCGAAATATCAGAAGGGGATGTAAACAAAGGAATTAGCGTAGCCGGCACTACACAAAACGCAGAAATAAAATATAAAACATTCATTACCTTTGACGAGATTCTTTGTTGGCACTCCTATATGTCCCATAAACATCACAATTGGGTCTTTTTTTCGATTAAATCGGTCCTTGTGTACCCAAAATGTCAATTTATGAACACCGTCAGATCCAGTAAAAACACATTTTTTAAAGGCGACGTTATTTTTTAAAATTAATAAAGTTGCCTATAAACTTTGACAAAACACTTCAAACTACTTCTGTAATCCAACTTTAGGTATTACTAAACGTTAATAAACGATCAAATTGATCACGGAGCGATCTGTATTCAATAAGCACGAGTTTGGGTAACGTAACTAACTTTTCCGGTTCCATTGTTTATATCTGTGGACTTGACAACCGGATGTGGCTATTACTCAGATGACCAAGGATTTAGTTGAATCGAAATCACAACACTGGCGACATCGTGTGGAAGCTGTAAGAACTGTAATCTCACTCTTAATTATTTTTCCTTCCAATAGACAATACAAGGGCTGGCGGATTGATTTTTTCTTCGTCGATTTAGTGACCAGGTTTTCTGGCGATTTTGACCACGGAACTCGTTCTGTTATAGTCACAGACACCATTGAAAAAGTTCTAGAAACTTCAGAGTGTTTTATATGCACACATACTAATCATATGCAAATACTATATTCCTGGCATGAGTAGCAGGACGTTGAAATGTTGCGCGATTTTTAACAGAATGTTGAAAAAAGTAGCCCGATCTCTAAGAGGTTGTAATTACCGGGTTAGGGTAACATTAAGAAAACAAAAACATGCCAAAAAACAAACAAATACCTGGATTCGAACGGCTGCCAGGGAATAGAAGTCCTGGATGTTAAGCCTTCAACCACTATCAAGCTACCAATCTGTTTGCCACTTCCGGGTGACACGTTTAATCTCGCCACTAATATGTTCACAAACACAAACTTGAAATCACTCACTTAACACAACCTGTCTTAGAATTGATTTCCAGTTCATGTTTGAGTGAATTTCTTCAAACCCCTCCATTTTAGAAAAATACTGTGTATACTTTCTTTCAATATGAGACACCAGTACGATTTTTAAAGACAAAAAAAATGACTCAAGATTTGTTGTTTTTGTTAAATCGCCCCAATGTCTGTACACCCCTAATGTGAGCACATGCAGTGCGAACAGATCAAATGTCACCACTGGTCTCTAGTCCCCCATGTCTTACACTCAGGGCATATTTAGCATTTAAGCCTCCCGAACCAGGACTGCTAACATTTAACGCCAGGGAAAGGACACTGGCGGAGGTTTCCTCAGGCTCTCTGGATGGGCCAAGGGGAAGCTTTAATTCCTGCCATCATGGTTCATTTGTTCCCCAGATTCCCCAACTGAATCCCTGCAATGGCCACTCATGTGTGCATCCCCAATGAATTATTTAGGACAGGGAAGAGGAGGGGAAAGGGGAGGAGATGTGAGAGGAGATGAGGGAAGCTTGGAGTAGGGGGAGGACAGGTGTGGAGAGGAAAGATGTGAGGTGCATGGGTGGGGGGAGAGTTGAGAAGAGAAGCGGGAGAAAAGGTGCTTGCGTGAGAAGTGACCGTGAAGAACAGGAAAGTGAAAATACTACAGAGTGACCGAGGTCCTCTAAGCACTGACTGAGCCTTCATAATAAGAATGATAACTGAATACTTCCAGGTATACTATCTGCTGCATGCGCGTAGGTGTATGCGTGTGTACGTGAGGTATGTCTCACATTCGTGCTCTGCTACTTTCAACATCCTTTTCAGGTTGTATTGCTAATTTTCATTATTCATGAGACATTCTCTCTCTTTCTCTGCTAATTAATTTATCTCTCCTCTGTACAGATTCACCCATTTGCCAGTGACATTGAATACCAGTGACGGTGTGCTGCATTGGAGAGCTAAAGCCTCTTTGTCTCAGTTGGATTCTATCAGATACCATTCCAATAGTATAGGATGAACGTGTTAATAGCATGATATACTATAGATGGTATATCGCAGTGTATTTGAATTAGAGTAGCGGTCACCAACCTTTCCGGAGTCAAAATCCAAGCCAAAGATCTACCACTCAATTTTTTCAACATGACTTTAAAAAAAATCTTAGCCTGTGCAACATGAACCTAATAAAAACAGTTCTGTAGGATTGAGGTTTGTGCAGTAGGCTTAATACATTATCAAAATCATATTGGCTATACTTGGCCTGTCAATAGTGTTCTTCGCAGACCATATTATATTTCAAAACATGAGCTACGATAACAGCTATGATATCAGTTGTTGTATTACTTGAGAGGCACAGCTGAGCATAACAATTCCATTGAAATAATTGGCTTTTTTGTATTACTTGATTTTTCTGATGATCAGTCTCAGCAGGAGGGACAGAGCAGCAGGTGGTCCAGGTTCTCTCTCCCTTCCAATGGTGAGTCTGGCCAGAGAGATGGGACACCGTCTTCAACCTGATGGCAAAACTCCAGTCGCACTGCATTATTTCTGCCTCATGCACATATTCATGTTGCTGTTCCTACGGCCAGAGAAAGTGAAATATTCCTTGATGTTAAAATAGACACGGCGAGCCGGTAATAATACAAATGCAGGCCTATTGACAGGCTGACTTTGGCTACTCATTCATTGCAGCTGCATTGCTGGTTGGTTGTAGGGAGAGTGGAAGTAGGGAGAAGCACGTTTTACGGTTTGTCAAAGTGTTAAATGAAAACCATGTTAACAGTGCTGAATAAAAATGCATTAAACATGAACTCACTCATAAAAACAGCAGCTCTCTATTGCATTCTTCAACAGTCTCTCTCTGTTCATAGTTTTGGGGTGGCAGGTAGCCTGGCGAGTAGGAGCATTTGGCCAGTAACCGAAAGGTTGCTGGATCGAATCCCTGAGCTGACAAGGTAAAAATCTGTCATTCTGCCCTTGAGCAAGGCAGTTAACCGACTGTTCCTAGGGTGCAGAAGATGTGGATGTCCATTAAGGCAGCCCTCTACACCTCTCTGATTCAGAGGGGTTGGGTTAAATGCGGAAGACACATTTCAGTTGAATGCATTCAGTTGTACAACTGACTAGGTATCCCTTTCCCGTTTAAAAGTAATGTGAACAAGAAGCTGCCATGTGGGAAGTCGCGCAATAGGTGGCTCATTTCAGCTAGTTTTATCTTGATCTTGATACCATGTCTTCTTTTGCGGTGTTTAGACTAATTTCATGTTAATGCTACTATGGCACATCATTTTATAGTTAGCTAACCAACAACTGTAATGATGTATTTGAGAAACAGCAAGTGTTCATTGTGCAAATGTATGTACAGTATGTTTTCAATAAACATTTGGAGACTACATATACTATAGTTTACATGTTGTCAATAATTTAAGCCAAGCCTGTCTGTTTTGCCCCATAGTTGCACATGTGTTGTTGCTAAACAACCAACCCGTCTATAAGTACTCTTGATTTAGCTCTCTGGGCCCACCGGGTAGGTGGAGTTTGTACCTTCAGACAAATGAAATTGTTTAAAATGGGAACACTTCGCCTACCTGGCGTGCACGGCAGCTGAATCAAGTGCACCTACCGCCAACAGCGCAATACGAATTTAGAACTAATCGGAGCGGGAGACTTTTTTGATGGCATTTCTACATAAATGTTTGGCAATCAACTGTTGATCGTGATCTACATGTTGGTGACCACTGAATTAGAGGAAGTGACAGACAATTATAGCTTAATTTATTTGGTGGAATAAATGAAAAATAGCTAGCTTTGCTAGTTTGCTAGCAGTAAGATGTATGGTTACCAGCTAACTGTAAATAAGTGAATAGTTTTGTCCCACAGTTAGTCAAGATGGTTAGCAGCTAGCTAAACTGGTTTGCAACTGCTTAATTAGCAACCGCTCCTATACTCATTTGCTAGCTCCTGTAAAGCTCTTATATCAAATTATGAGGTGTCTCCAGTTGTGTTTGCATTTTACCGATTGTGACGCAATCCACTTTCCAAGAATATTACTTTGACCCATTGTCATTCATTCTAAAACGGCACAGTAAAAGTTGAGTAGGCAGAGTAAAGCTGGGCTGGTAGCCACGTCATAGTCTCTACCTGCAATCAACCTGCAATTAGGTGACATAACCAACTCAATGTGGGTTGGGTGAGAACTGGGCACATAGTAACACTTTCAGTCTTTTGCTTATTTATGAAAATATAATTTGAGTTAGATTAAGAATGTTTTATTATATTATACAAATAATATACATATATCAGCTACTTTTACACACTGTAAGTACTTTTCTAAGACGTACTAGTCATTTACAATTCCACTGAAAGTGGTGGAAGTCGAAATATTACACTGTCTTCAATGATAAAAAATGAAAATAATTCTCATTTGAAACGGATATTTGGAGGAAAATACACAAAACTGACAGGAATATATTTCAATTCAATCTTTTAAGCATGTCATATTGACCAAAAACAGAGTAGCCAGAATGTATATATTATTTAGTTGTTACACCAGTCTCCCCTACCTCATTGCATACAGTACTGACAATGACCTGTCTCCAAGTGAGAGAGAGGCTTTGAAAACGTAAAGGTGGAACCCACCCATAAGTGGTTGAAACATTGTCAAATAAATCACATGGGAGCATAGAATGCAGTGTCTCTCTTTTAACCTTTTATTGAACATTTTGATATCCACCTGCTCAGAGACAGTACATGTGCGTATTGTACAGTACCAGTGAAATGTTTGGACACACCTACTCATTCAAGGGTTTTTCGTTATTTGTACTAATTTCTACATTGCAGAATAATGGTGAAGACATCAAAACTATGAAATAACACACATGGAATCATGTAGTAACCCAAAAATAAATCCAAATATATTTTATATTTGAGATTCCTCAAAGTAGTCACCCTTTACCTTGGTGACAGCTTTGTATATTCTTGGCATTCTCTCAACCAGCTTCATGAGGTAGTCACCTGCAATGCATTTCCATTAAAAGTTAATTTGTGGAATTTGTTTCCTTTTTAATGCGTTTGTGCCAATCAGTTGTGTTGTGAGAAGGTAGGGGTTGTATACAGAAGATAGCCCTATTTGATAAAATACCAAGTCATTATTATGGCAAAAATAGCACAAATAAGAAAAGAGAAATGACATGAAGGTCAGTCAATGCGGAAAATGTCCATAACTTTGAAAGTTTCTTTGATTGCAGTATCAAAAAACATCAAGCGCTATATGATGAAACTGTCTCTCATGAGGACTGCCACAGGAAAGGAAGACCCAGAATTACCTCTGCTGCAGAGGATAAGTTAATTAGAGTTAACTGCACCTCAGATTGCATCCCAAATAAATGTTTCACAGATTTCAAGCAAAAGACACTTCTCAACATCAACTGTTCCGAGGAGACTGTGTGAATCAGGCCTTCAATTGCTTCAAAGAAACCACTACTAAAGGACAATAACAAGAAGAAGAGACTTGCTTGGCCCAAGAAACACAAGCAATTGACATTAGACTGGTGGAAATCTGTCCTTTCGTCTGATGAGTCAAAATGTTAGATTTTGGGTTCCAACCACTGTGTCTTTGTGAGATGCAGAGTCATGTGTGGTTCCCACCGTGAAGTATGGAGGAGGAGGTGTGATGGTGTAGGGGTGCTTTGCTGGTGACACTGTCTGTGATTTATTTAGAATTCAAGCCATATTTTACCAGCATGGCTACCACAGCATTCTGCAGCGATAAGCCATCCCATCTGGTTTGCTCTTCATTTGTTTTTCAACAGGACAATGACCCAACACACCTCCAGGCTGTGTTAGGGCTATTTGACCAAGAAGGAGAATGATGGTGCTGCATCAGATGACCTGGCCTCCACAATCACCCAACCTCAATTCAATTGAGATTGTTTGGGATGAGTTGGAGAGCGTGCCAAGCTGTCATCAAGACAAGGGCTGGCTACTTTGAAGAATCTAAAATCAAAAATCTATTTTGATATGTTTAACCCTTTTTTGGTTACTACATGATTCCATATGCGTTATTTCATAGTTTTGATATCTTCACTATGATTCTACAATGTAGATATTAGTGGAAATAAAAAATAAACCTTGAATGAGTAGGTGTGTCCAAACTTTTGTCTGGTACTGTATGTATGTAATCCTTTCCTACCCACTCATAAGAGCATGCACTCACACACACACACACACACACACACACACACACACACACACACACACACACACACACACACACACACACACACACACACACACACACACACGCACACGCACACGCACACGCACACGCACACACACGCACATGCACACGCACACACGCACCAGTGCGTGTCTGAAAACCTGTACCTTATTTTTGACTTGCTATACTACTCTTTGACTACTGTAAACATCCGCTAAATAACCATTCCACTAGGAGGGTGAAGAGGATAGGATGGGGGGTTAGAACATCCTCATGGGGTACGAGCTGATTGGATCCCCCCCTCCTCTCTGGCTCTGTCTGGGGGAGGTACAGTAAGCCCTGGCGGATTTGAGAGAGGCCCGGATTGCTCATTAATAAAGAAAGGATGAGACTCGGAGTGGGGGTTAGGGGGGAAGGGGCTGACTAAAAGGGAGTGGGAGAGAAAGAGAAGGGGAAAGACAATGTAGAGACAGAGAGGGGGAGGGGGAGAAGAGGGCTACTTCATATTAGACAGTAATTAAATAATCATGTTTCCCTTGTTCACCTACTCCCCTCCGCCTCCATAAGCACCAGCGGCCACAACACCTGTCACAACTCATCGCCCTCACACACACACACACACACACACACACACACACACACACACACACACACACACACACACACACACACACACACACACACACACACACACACACACACACACTGTAAACATTGCACAGAGACACACCTAAACACATTAAAAAAATAACTCACACAAACGCAAAACAGTGATGTCTGTGAGTACTGTGTGATGATGCTTTTGTGGATCAGTATATCTTATGGGAACTACTTAGGGGGATTTAAGGACAGAGGTCTTCAAAAAAAATAGGGTATACCCCCCCACTGTGTAACGGATATCTCCCAAGGTGGGGGTTAAGCTCTGATCAGGCATGGGTGATCGGGGGACGAGTGATGGGGGTGAGGAGCCACGGTACCGGGTGTTGAGGGGGTGGTAGACTGAAGGCTGGAACTGTATCAACAGTAATTAAAAACAACCCACACCAGGACAGAGCAGATTACTCTGAAGAAAATCACACACACACACACACGCATGCACACACACACACGCACACACACACTCAACATCAGATTAGGCTGCAAATCATCAATAACAACAGCTATGTCAAGTGTACTATTGTCTCTAGATAATAGTGTTTAGTAATGTTATTACCTCCAATGTGGATTTACTCATGAGGTTATCTACAGTGCTTTATTTGTAAATTGGTAGGTGACGGAACATCATTGAGCGTGAGAGGGTGTGTTGATCCGGGGGTCTCCGAGATACCTGAAAGCATGAGAAGAAAAGTGTCAATCACAATGTAGCATCGCAATAGATGGATCAAACAGTCAGGTAGTTTTTTATGGTGCTAAAATGGAAAGCGCTCTCCGGCGCTGAATAATTCAAATCATGTTTGATGTCATTACAGGGCCTAATTTCATATGAAATTACGCATAACAGAATACCGGAAAACATATGAGATTAAAAAAAGTGTTAAACACAATGTAGCAGCGCAGCAGATCTATGTATGGTGCTGAAATGGACAGCGCTCGCCAAGGTGCTGATGAACTGCTTAACACTCGTCATACGTAATATGCCCAGATACTCAGCCGTGGGACTTACCCGAACGTCATATCACTTCAAATAAAATAGGTTAATATAGAATAGAGCAGAACACACATAAGAATGCATAGGCCTGTCACCTGTCTATGTGATAATATGAAGTGCAAGTGACAAGGACTCTTACTAAACTAGAGACAGCCAATCAGCATGACTTATTATTTGCCATCATATCTATTTATGAGTGCCTTTTAATCACGTGTACTGTGTGTTTACAATGATTGCCTTTCACTTAATTCCTTACATTCTCCCACATGAAAACCTCTTATAAGACAGCCATTTTCTTGTGCGTCTTCTCCTCCCGATTTCGTGTTTGGCTCCTGGTGTCTGTGCCATATCTGTGTCATTTAGCAATCCATGAACTCACATAGGGGACGGGGTTGAATTTGGTCAGGGGAGGACAAACAAGATTCAGAAAAAGTAGCCCTGATATGGTGGAGGTTTGCAGAGAGGCGAGGGTTGAGGTGCAAATCAGGTTCATTTGAGAAAATCCCTGCTCGCATTCTGCACAGGAGATGGGAACGGTGCTGACCGCCGCCAACGGCTCCATCAGTCCATCTGGAAAGTGTCCATTACCATTGTTGTCCCTGTACTGTCTGTAGGCCTGCATGGCCGTGCATGGACTGTCAATGCCAAACCGCTGGCATCGAGATTCTGAGCACTCTTTATTTGTTTGTCATGCCTGAGGTAGACGTTGCTGTACATTCCACCCACTCTTTTGCGAGTTTCCTTTTTGCGTGTTGTACAGTCCAGTCTCAAATTTTGCATGATGAGCCAGGGGTTATAGGCTTGCTTGTTCTTGAACTGAACCCCCTTCCAAATTGCACCTGCTCCGGGCACTTCATTGGTGGATGCACCGTCCTCCTAGTCCCACTCTCCCACCTAGTCTGCCTCGATAGTAGGCCTACTTGCTAATGGAGGTGGTATTGGTGATACTGAACTGGCAGGATTAGCAGCAATGCTAGCAAAGGTGTCGTCATCGGGAGCAGCTTCCTCAATCCTCTCCTCTGGCACTGGAAGTTCTCTGGCTTGTTTCGAGTTAGATGCTTCACCTTTTTGCTCTGGATTTTTGGACTTGAAAAACATCATCAAACTAGATAGCCTTTTTTTAATCTCACGTTTCAAATTGAGAATGATCAATAGACAAGCAAAATGGCTAGCTAGCCTAGGCTACGTGACGTGATTATGTAGGGACCTCTTTTCTAACCGACCACTACTAAGACCTGTTTCAAGTACAGGTACTTATCCCGCCGGCATCGCCATTAACCTCTATGTAAAAATAAGAGATCAGGTCTGAAATCAGTGTGGCAGGATAGGATGATTACACAAAATGATCACCTCGCTTTTACCCAATGGTTTTTCTGGGAGGTGGAAGAAATAACCAGGAAGCTACATTATTTAACTCTGATCGTTTTTATTTATAATATGTGCTGGACAAACAGAGAAAAAAATCTAATAAATCATGGCACATGGATCCGGGCAAATAGGTGCCATAACGAACAAGGTCAAATCAGAGAGGTGCCAGATCTTGTTTTATTTGTCACATGCGCTGAATACAACAGACCTTACTATGAAATGCTTACTTACAAGCCCTTAACCAACAATGCAGCTCAAGAAATAGAGTTAAGAAAAAAAAAAAAAGTAAATAAACTAAAGTAAAAAATGTAATAAAAAGTAACAATAAAATTACATAACAATAATCAAATCAAATCAAATGTATTTATATAGCCCTTCGTACATCAGCTGATATCTCAAAGTGCTGTACAGAAACCCAGCCTAAAACCCCAAACAGCAAGCAATGCAGGTGTAGAAGCACGGTGGCTAGGAAAAACTCCCTAGAAAGGCCAAAACCTAGGAAGAAACCTAGAGAGGAACCAGGCTATGTGGGGTGGCCAGTCCTCTTCTGGCTGTGCCGGGTGGAGATTATAACAGAACATGGCCAAGATGTTCAAATGTTCATAAATGACCAGCATGGTCCAAAAATAATAAGGCAGAACAGTTGAAACTGGAGCAGCAGCACAGCCAGGTGGACTGGGGACAGCAAGGAGTCATCATGTCAGGTAGTCCTGAGGCATGGTCCTAGGGCTCTGATCCTCCGAGAGAGAGAAAGAAAGAGAGAAAGAGAGAATTAGAGAGAGCACACTTAAATTCACACAGGACACCGAATAGGACAGGAGAAGTACTCCAGATATAACAAACTGACCCTAGCCCCCCGACACATAAACTACTGCAGCATAAATACTGGAGGCTGAGACAGGAGGGGTCAGGAGATACTGTGGCCCCATCCGAGGACACCCCCGGACAGGGCCAAACAGGACGGATATAACCCCACTCACTTTGCCAAAGCACAGCCCCCACACCACTAGAGGGATATCTTCAACCACCAACTTACCATCCTGAGACAAGGCTGAGTATAGCCCACAAAGATCTCCGCCACGGCACAACCCAAGGGGGGGGGGAACCAACCCAGACAGGATGACCACATCAGTGACTCAACCCACTCAGGTGACGCACACCTCCCAGGGACGGTATGAGAGAGCCCCAGTAAGCCAGTGACTCAGCCCCTGTAATAGGGTTAGAGGCAGAGAATCCCAGTGGAAAGAGGGGAACCGGCCAGGCAGAGACAGCAAGGGTGGTTCGTTGCTCCAGAGCCTTTCCGTTCACCTTCCCACTCCTGGGCCAGACTACACTCAATCATATGACCCACTGAAGAGATGAGTCTTCAGTAAAGACTTAAAGGTTGAGACCGAGTTTGCGTCTCTGACATGGGTAGGCAGACCGTTCCATAAAAATGGAGCTCTATAGGAGAAAGCCCTGCCTCCAGCTGTTTGCTTAGAAATTCTAGGGACAATTAGGAGGCCTGCGTCTTGTGACCGTAGCGTACGTGTAGGTATGTACGGCAGGACCAAATCAGAGATAATAGGTAGGAGCAAGCCCATGTAATGTTTTGTAGGTTAGCAGTAAAACCTTGAAATCAGCCCTTGCTTTGACAGGAAGCCAGTGTAGGGATGCTAGCACTGCAGTAATATGATCACATTTTTTGGTTCTAGTCAGGATTCTAGCAGCCGTATTTAGCACTATCTGAAGTTTATTTAGTGCTTTATCCGGGTAGCCGGAAAGTAGAGCATTGCAGTAGTCTAACCTAGAAGTGACGAAAGCATGTATTAATTTTTCTGCATCATTTTTGGACAGAAAGTTTCTGATTTTTGCAATGTTACGTAGATGGAAAAAAGCTGTCCTTGAAATGGTCTTGATATGTTCTTCAAAAGAGAGATCAGGGTCCAGAGTAACGCCGAGGTCCTTCACAGTTTTATTTGAGACGACTGTACAACCATTAAGATTAATTGTCAGATTCAACAGAAGATCTCTTTGTTTCTTGGGACCGAGAACAAGCATCTCTGTTTTGTCCGAGTTTAAAAGTAGAAAGTTTGCAGAAGGCTATAGAAGGCTATATACAGAAAAAGGCTATATACAGGGGGTACCGGTACCGAGTCAATGTGCGAGGGTACAGGTGAGTCGAGGTCATTTATACATGTAGGTAGGGGTAAAGTGACTATGCAAAAATAATAAACAGCGAGTAGCAGCAGTGTAAAAATTTAAATAGTCCGGGTGGCCTTTTGAGTAATTGTTCAGCAGTCTTATAGCTTGTGGGTAGAAGCTGTTGAGGACCCTTTTGGACCTAGACTTGGCGTTCCGGTAGAGCTTGCCATGTGGTAGCAGAGAGAACAGTCTATGACTTGGGTGACTAGAGACTTTGACAATTTTTTGGGCCTTCCTCTGACACCGCCTAGTCTATAGGCCCTGGATGGCAGGAAGCTTGGCCCCAGTGATGTATTGGGCCGTACGCACTGCCCTCTGAAACGCCTTACGGTCAGATGCTGAGCAGTTGCCATAGCAGGCGGGGATGCAACTGATCAGGATGCTCTCGCTGGTGCAACTGTAGAACGTTTTGAGGATCTGGGGACCCATGCCAAACCTTTTCAGTCTCCTGAGAGGGAAAAGGTGTTGTCTTCACGTCTGTCGTCTTCACGTCTTCACGTGTGCCGTCTTCACGTCTGTCTTGGTGTGTTTGGACCATGATAGTTTGTTTGGGATGTGGACACAAAGTAACTTGAAATGCTTGACCAGCTCCATTACAGCCCCATTGATGTTAATGGGGGCCTGTTCGGCCCTCCTTTTCCTGTCGTCCACAATCATGTCCTTTTTGCAAAAGACCGGCTCAAATAAATCCCTGCTTATCTGGATATATACATGATTCAGTATAATTCAGGAGTAAATATAGCTCTGTTCCCTGTGTAGGGGACATGAGTCAGACTCATGGTCTCGTGATGAGGTAGCCTTGCCTTCAACTTCAAAACCGAAAGGGAATTTCCTCTTTGTTTAAAGGTCAAGACGTTGGTTTCTCCAGTGCGAGACCTGGGTTCAGATCAATAGAGGTTCCTCAGAGGAGAAAGGGGAGCACCATCCTACTCAGTGAATTTCACAACAATAAAAACAGTGAAACATTTAAAAGTGATCCTGTTTAGATAAAACTACGTCAACAAATAACTACAGTAGCCTCAACAGCACCCTCTAGGGTAGCACCATGGTGTAGCCGGGATATTTTCCGTCCTCCTCTGGGTACATTGACTTCAATACAAAACTTAGAATGCTCAGAATGCCCCTTCCATAAACTTACACAGTAATTATGACGACTTCTGGGGGACATCCTCCAACCTATCAGAGCGCTTGGAATATGAATGAACATCTTGTCCATCCAATCAAAGGATCAGAGAATGAATCTAGTACTGAAAGCATAAACTACAGCTAGCTAGCACTGCAGTGCATAAAATGTGGTGAGTAGATGACTCAAAGAGATAAAAGGACAATAGTTGAAACAAATTAATTTAGAATTAGCAGAGAGAGAGAGCTATCTATATTTTGTATTTTTTTCTTTGTTTACCTTTCACTTACTTAGCTAATGCAGCTAATTTAGCCTACTCAACAACCTGACTCAAATATAAAGGAATGCTATTTATATTAGCTAGCTGGCAAAGGCTATCCAACACTGCAACTCTTCCAAGTGAAGGTAAGCTTTCGGTTTTATTAATTTATTGCCAGGGGGCCTGCCAGTGTAACTGCTAAACTGCTTGCTGTACACTGTACTGTGTGATTGTACACATGGATTGGATAGTAGGTTCACTAACGCGTTAGTTCTAGGTTGTTGACAATGCTATGAATGTGATCTGAGTGTGCGAGTGATCAGGCATGTATTTATTCCGCCAATTCTGTTGCAAAACATTTCTTAAATGGAAGCAAACAGAACGAAACAGGGAGGGACCTACCTGAATTCTTCCAATAGAAACTCTCGTTTGATTTGCAAACTGTAACGTTTGGAATAATGATTTCACCCCAGATCAGCTAGATGCAGGCAAGAGTGTGCAAGGTGGCATTGAATGTGTCACTAGCTAGGTTTCCATCCAATTGGCAGATTTTCATGTGAATATTCTAAAATACGCATAAAGCATAAATTTCCCACCAGTGGTGTCTCCACCGAACTGACTTGTTGCAGATAAAAAGCAGTGTGTGATGACATAGTGAGCAAAAAAACAAGTGTATCGCTTAAGTTTTCATGTACCAAATAAAAATCAATGTTCAATGTGTTCAATGTGTTCAAAGTTCAATGTGTTTCCAACTCCACTGATTAATTTTACCTTTATTTAACAAGGCAAGTCAGTTAATAAGTACAAATTCTTATTTTCCATGACGGCCTAGGAACAGTGGGTTAACTGCCTGTTCAGGGGCAGAACGACAGATTTGTACCTTGTCAGCTCAGGGGTTTGAACTTGCAACCATCCGGTTACTTGTCCAACACTCTAACCATTTGGCTACCCTGCCGCCCCTGTGCAATTGGCATGCTGACTGCAGGAATGTCCACCAGAGCTGTTGCCAGAGAATGTAATATTCATTTTTCTACCAGAAGCCTCCTCCAATGTCATTTAAAGAATATGGCAGTAGGTCAAAACGGCATCACAACCGCAGACCACGTGTCTGGCGTCGTGTGGGCGAGCGGTTTGCTGACGTCAACGTTGTGAACAGAGTGCCCCATGGTGGCTGTGGGGTGATGGTATGGGCAGGCATAAGCTACGGACAACGAACACAATTGCATTTTATGCACAGAGATACCATGACGAGATCCTGAGGACAATGTCGTGCCATTCATCTACTGCCATCACCTCATGTTTCAGCATGATAATGTATGGCTCCTGTACACAATTCCTGGAAGCTGAAAATGTCCCAGTTTTTCCATGGCTTGAATACTCACCATGTCTTTGAGCATGTTTGAGATGCTCTGGAACAATGTGAACGACAGAGTGTTCCAGTTCCTGCCAATATCCAGCAACTTCGCACAGCCATTGAAGAGAAGTGGGACAACATTCCACAGGCCATAATCAATAGCCTGATCAACTTTGTGTGAAGGAGATGTGTCGCGCTGCATAAGGCAAATGGTGGTCACACCGGATACTGACTGGTTTTCTGATCCACGCCACTACATTTTGTGAACAAGATGCATATCTGTATTCCCAGTAATGTGAAATTCATAGATTAGGGCCGAATGAATTTATTTCAATTGACTGATTTTCTTATATGAACTGTAACTCAGTAAAGTCTTTGAAATGGTTGCATGTTGCGTTTATATTTTTGTTCAGTATATTTCATATATAGCCTAATAAACTGCATGCTTTCCCCGAGTTGAAAATTTAGCGACAAATGTGTTGTTTCCGTCAGGCCTGTCGTGTCATTTCTTATCCAACATGTATTTTACTTGCATAAAAAAGTTTGATGGAAACATGGTTAGTATCTGTCACCTTGATTACTCCAATATGTCTCTCGACCTGTGCACCTGCATTATAAACGTTCATTTGTAGTCTAGGTTGTAGCAACAGCATGGGTATAGCGAAAATTTGAGTAGTAGCCTAAACCTATCGATGTTACATTGAGCTGGATGAATGGAATATGAATGATAGTCATCCAGTAGGATGTAATAGAAATCAGGCCATGTTCGTAAAAAAAAATTGTCTTCCCTAATTATGAACGGCACTAACCGTGCCACTGGTTCAGATCACGCCCGTGACATCTGGTTGTGCCTCCGGATTACAGAGAGAGTGATGTCGGCAGGGATTCAAACAAAGGCACATAACCGACGTGTGCACTACTGATTGACCTTTACATTTTTTGGTATACTCTGTATATATTTTGGGTGCCTTATTCTAATTTTGCATCATTACGGTTTGCTGTGTTTCTCAGCTTGTGTTTCCTAATTTATTTGTTTATAGACTCCCCCTTGGCTGGTCTCCTTGGAGACGGGAGTTAGCCCAGGTCTGCCACACCTGGGCCTGATTTACTTATTATTAAGCTCCCATCTCACTCCTGGCTGCTGAGAGGCAGAGGGAGGGTTGAGATGACGAGGGCAAAATTGTTATTTGAAGATGAAAGCACGTTGGGTACAGTTGCTGAGAAAGATGTGTGGACAACAGTGAAGTCCAAGAATGGAACAAAAAGGGCTAAAATTGTTGTGGAAAATGAGTCTGATGAATCGTTGCTTGTTGGAGTACGTTTTTTGGGGGGGATGAGGATGTTCATTTGGGAAACCCTTTAGAAGTCACGAGGACGGTGAAGAAGACGTTGGGAGAAGTGGATGCAGTCAAAGTCCCCAGGATTGGTGTTGATATCATGTGTATCTAAAGAGTAAAAGGAGAGTGCACTGTGGCTTGCGAAATGATCGATGCATGAAGTGGACAGCTTTGATTTTCGGAGCAGGGCGCCGGTAAAAGGTGTTATCTCTGCAGTGCCATTGGACATTGATAATCAATATCGTAGGCTGAAAACTCCAGGAGTAGTTCATACACGTTGCTTGACCTGTATGGAGAATGGGTAAAATTGTTTTAAGAAGTCCAAGAAGGTGAACGTCATTATATCTGCAGCTGAGAAGTTTTTGGGCCTCCGAGACATCATGTTAGAAATCCTATGCTGTGTTAGGGACCTGATTAGAACAGAAAAGCAGGCTGATTTAGTTTAAATCCAATTTCATTATTGATTGTTTGTATGGAATTTTTTTTTACCCCACATTATTTCCTTTTTGGGATCTTCATTATCTACCTGTATAGCGGAATCTGGGACCGAGAGACTGAAAAACAGCTTCTATCTCAAGGCAATCAGACTGTTAAATAGCCATCACTAGCACCTTAGAGGCTGCTTCCCAATATACATAGACTTGAAATTACTAGTCACGTTAATAATGTTGACATATTTTGCATTACTCATCTGAAATGTATATACTGTATTCTATTGTATCTAAGTCTATGCCACTCCGACATTGCTCATCCAAATATTTATATATTCTTAATTCCATTCCTTTACTTTAGATTTGTTGTCTATTGTTGTGACATTTTTTTGGTATTGCTTGTTCAATATTACTGCACTGTTGGAGCTAGAAACACAAGCATTTCGCTACACCCGCAATAACATCTGTATGACCAATAATATTTGATTTGGAATGTAACACCCCGGCACCGATGACCTTGCAACCGAAGGGGGACCACGTGTGAGTGTGGTCGAATACTTCTGTTCAGAATGGCTCCCTGCTCATGCATGGTCCCCCCTGGGCTGGAAGTCAGACGCTTGATCAACAAGGACGAATAGGAAAGACTGCCAAACGACTACCGACTAAAAACCAACGGCAGATGACGAACCGACAAGTGGCGGCCGTGACCCCGAGATATTTGTATTAAAAACCTTATTAGCCTGGGATCAAAAAAGCCTGTACCTTTGACATCAACACACACAAACATTCTACTAACACACATAAATTACGTCAAGCAACATCCGTATTTGCCCCACCATAACATGCATTCCATACATCACCTTGTACCTTTAACGACAGAGGAAAGATATTAGATTCTACACTTAATGAAAACATGTCAGATGTACAACATACCCAACTATCCTTTAAACATTCCATACGTGATGGTGTAATACCCCAATCTCCATCTGCACAGAGCTACACCAGACTGAGTGCATACACACCCAAAAGCAATTACATTGGCAACACTCTGGATACCAAATAAACATGGAGGTTACATTATGTATAATTATACAACACCATATGGCTGTGTAGACTGCTGGCTGGGCCATCAGCGTTTGACTTTAAGGTTGTAGGTGGGCTGTGTAGCCGGTGCCTGTTCCATCACGCAGGTTAGCCAGAGGCAGGGTAATGTAGAATATTGGTAGTATGGGCTGTTAATATGGCCACCATTAATGACGGTCATCTACAGTGGCTTGCAAATGTATTCACCCCCTTGGCATTTTTTTCTATTTTGTTGCCTTAAAACCTGGAATTATTTTTTTATTTTTTTTGGGGGGGGGGGTTGTATCATTTGATTTACACAACATGCCTACCACTTTGATGATGCAAAATAATTTTTTTTGTGAAACAAGAAATAAGACAAAAAAACTGAAAACTTGAGCATGCATAACTATTAACCCCCCCCAAAGTCAATACTTTGTAGAGCCACCTTTTGCAGCAATTACAGCTGCAAGTCTCTTGGGGTATGTCTCTTATAAGCTTGTCACATCTAGTCATTGGTATTTTTGCCCATTCTTCAAGGCAAAGCGGCTCTAGCTCCTTCAAGGGTGAAGGGTTCCTCTGGTGTAGTTTAGTTTATTAATTTGACCATTTTAAAAAAACAAGCACACATAAAACTTGAAAAATTCATACATGCACATGAATAAAATCATCAAGGATAACACACAATAAAGTCTGGGACTTATTTCCATTGTGGTCCTCTTGAGACAAGATGGCTAGACAAGATCCAACACAGTATGGCAGTGAAATAATAAAACAAAAACAGAGAAGAAGAACATCTATCTCGTCATTCCAGTTACATCACAGGGGTTATTCATATGGGCACAGAAGACATCAAACAGGGAGTACGTTGTTTTTATGGGAAAGAGGCAAATCATTCTATTTTGAGGCTCCAGCATACACGTATCTTTACCAGCATTACTCCTGAACCTATATAAGCACATATCAGCAACACCTGATAGGGTGCTGTGATTGTGTGCATCCCTAACACGAGGAAAGTAATCACTTAGATATCTGGGCGCAGGACCATAAATACCCCTCTAAACCAAACCTAGTCTAATCTGGGACACACTAGCCTCAACAGGCAGCCAGTTTAGTTCTTGAAAGCAGCTCCTGCCTATGTGAGTATGTGGACTCACCTATAATACTACCCTGATCAGCTTATTCTGGAGCTTCCCCTTCATAAGTTTAGATAAGCCCCCAAACCAGGAAGTACTAGCATAGTCAAAATGGCATTGAATGAGGGCAGTAGCTAGCACTTTCATAGAGTCCTTATCAAGCTGCTTGGACTTTCTAGCCAAAAACTTAGTCCTGGCATTAACCTTACCTAGCACCTTATTGGCCATACTCACACCTCCCAAGATTCCACCAAGGATACATCCCAAGTAGCTAACAGAGGTTTTAGTAGTCAGCACCTCACCCCCTAACTCCACTCTGATTTCATACGACCTACACAATTTAGGTCTGAATCCCAAAATAATTGCTTCAGTTTTCCCTAAATGCAGAGATAGCTTATTATTTCCAAGTCATTTGCTAATGTTAGTAAGCTCTGTGCTAAGTATGCTCTACAACATAGTTGTACTTTTGTGAGACACCAGAAGTGTAGAGTCATCCGCATAAATAAAAAGATGGCAAGAACAAGCATCTTTCATATCGTTAATATACTATAAAAACAAGCACGCTCCCCTGTGGAACACCACAACTCATTGGTTTTGCTTGAGACCGTGAACCATTAACCTCTACTACTTGCCAGAGTCATTGTTGTACAAGTCATAAGTAAGTCTCAAGTCTTAGCACTCAAGTCCCAAGTCAAGTCCCAAGTCAAGACAGGCAAGTCCGAGTCAAGTCTCAAGATAAGACCGTCAAGTATCAAGTCAAGACTCAAGTCCTAAACTTTTGAATTTCGAGTTCTAAACAAGTCATAATGTGCTCTTCACCAAATGTAATACCTTTTCATATTTTTAACAAGAGTAATAGTATTTTACATTTACGCAAATCATGAATGCTTTTAAAAATATCTATATATTTATTACTTCCCAAATAAACATTATATTTCCATGGAAATACATGGGTAGCCATGAGAAAGACACCCCCCCCCCCCCTGTAGTGATCGACTATCGAGGATCGCTATGGGGCGCAATCAGGCAATGTAGGCTTGTACACAATCTCCCAACCTTAAAACACACTCAGACACACACTCTCTCTCCGTGTGGTTACAGTAGGCTAACGTATGTCAATGGTTTTAGGAAAAGCAGTAACTTCAGGCAGGATTTAGGCTACCAACTGCCTAGTCAGTTGACTGCGTGGAGGCTCATTGATTTAACGTTATTTAACGTTAGCCTACATGATACACCAGTAAAGTAATAAAATATATAGCTGTTGGCTATATTGGCCACGACTTACCATTCTTTGTGCAGCTTCAAATGTTGAACAACGTTGGAAATTGTTGCGCCTCCGTCTGTAATTTTCTTCCTGCTTGTTTTGCAAGTTGCAATCCGTTTTTTGTTGATACAGCGTCATCTTTATATCCAAAAATAATAATTTGTGGTATCATCTTTCCAAGAGCTCTGTCTGAATTCACCTGCAGACATTCCTCTGCACTGCCACGCACAACTTTTTCACAGCTGGCACAATTAGATTGGCTGCTGTCCGATTCAAACTGTAATCTGTTAAATGAAAAGTTGGTGCGCTGCACACTTTTTTTAATAGCATAATGTGTAATATTGGGGCTAGGGGAGGGTATCAAGTCAGGTCAAGTCATAATACTCAAGTCCAAGTCAAGTCACGAGTCATTGGTGTTAAAGTCAACGTCGAGTTGCAAGTCATCATATTTGTGACTCGAGTCTGACTCAAGTCCAAGTCATGTGATTCGAGTCCACACCTCTGCTACTTGCTCCCTTCCTGATAAATAGGACTTTACCCAGCTTAGAGGGATACTGCTTAACCCCAGTGCCTCCAGTTTGGAGATTAGGAGACAGTGGTTAACTGTATCAATGTCCTTCTGTAGGTCAAGCAGTATCATTCCAATCTTGTACACCAATCTTTAAATCATACCACATATTCTCAATTGGATTGAGGTCTGGGCTTTGACTAGGCCATTCCAAGACATTTATATGTTTCCCCTTAAATCACTCGAGTGTTCCTTTAGCAGTATGCTTAGGGTCATTGTCCTGCTGGAAGGTGAACCTTCGTCCCAGTCTCAAATCTCTGGAAGACTGAAACAGGTTTTCCCTCAAGAATTTCCCTGTATTTAGTGCCAACCATCATTCCTTCAATTCTGACCAGTTTCCCAGTCCCTACCGATGAAAAACATCCCCACTGCATGATGCTGCCACCACCATACTTCACTATGGGGATGTTGTTCTCAGGGCGATGTGAGGTGTTGGGTTTGTGCCAGATATAGCGTTTTCCTTGATGGCCAAAAAGCTCAATTTTAGTCTCATCTGATCAGAGTACCCTCTTCCATATGTTTGGGGAGTCTCCCACATGCATTTTGACAAACACCAAATGTGTTTGCTTATTTTTTTATTTAAGCAATGGCTTTTTTCTGGCCACTCTTTCATAAAGCCCAGCTCTGTGGAATGTACGGCTTAAAGTGGTCATATGGACAGATACTCCAATCTCCGCTGTGGAGCTTTCCAGCTCCTTCAGGGTTATCTTTGGTCTCTTTGTTGCCTCTCTGATTAATGTCCTCCTTGCCTTGTCTGTGAGTTTTGCGGCCCTCTCTTGGCAGGTTTGTTGTGGTGCCATATTCTTTCCATTTTTAAAATGTAAAAATGTAATTTTAATTTGACCCCCTTTTCTCCCCAATCTCGTGGTGTCCAATTGTAAGTAGTTACTATCTTGTCTCATCGCCACAACTCCCGTACGGGCTCGAGAGAGATGAAGGTCGAAAGCCATACGTCCCCCGAAACACAACCCAACCAAGCTGCATGCTTCTTAACACAGCGCGCATCCGACCCGGAAGCCAGCCGCAACAATGTGTCGGAGGAAACACCGTGCACCTGGTAACCTGGTTCGCGTGCACGGCGCCTGGCTTGCCACAGGAGTCGCTAGTGCGCGATGAGATAAGGATATTCTTACCGGCCAAACCCTCCCTAACCCGGACGACGCTAGGCCAATTGCGCGACGCTCCACGGACCTCCTGGTCGCGGCCGGCTGCGACAGAGTCTGGGCGCTAACCCAGAGTCTCTGGTGTTACAACTAGAACTGCGATGCAGTGCCCTAAACCATTGCGCCACCCGGGAGGCATTCTTTCCATTTTTGAATAATGGATGTAATGGTGCTCCATGGGATGTTCAAAGTTTCGTACATTGTTTTATAACCTAACCCTGATCTGTACTTCTCCACAACTTCGTGTCTGACCTGTTTGGAGAGCTCCTTAGTCTTCATGGTACCGCTTGCTTGGTGGTGCCCCTTGCGTAGTGGTGTTGCAGACTTTCAGAACAGGTGTATATATACTGAGATCATGGGACAGATCATGTGACACTTAGATTGCACACAGGTTGACGTTATTTAAGTGATTATGTGACTTCCGAAGGTAATTGGTTGCACCAGATCTTATTTAGGGGCTTCATAGCAAAGGGGGTGAATACATACAGTGGGGCAAAAAAGTATTTAGTCAGCCACCAATTGTGCAAGTTCTCCCACTTAAAAAAAATGAGAGAGACCTGTAATTTTCATCATAGGTACACTTCAACTATGACAGACAAAATGAGAAAAGAAAATCCAGAAAATCACATTGTAGGATTTTTAATGAATTTATTTGCAAATTATGGTGGAAAATAAGTATTTGGTCAATAATAAAAGTTTATCTCAATACTTTGTTAAATACCCTTTGTTGGCAATGACAGAGGTCAAACATTTTCTGTAAGTTTTCACAAGGTTTTCACACACTGCACGCACTACTTTTCCGTTTAGGTTTAAGTATTTTTTTTCAGTTTAAGTATTTTTTTTATTTCACTTCACCAATTTGGACTATTTTGTGTATGTCCATTGCATGAAATTCAAATAAAAATCCATTTAAATTACAGGTCGTAATGCAACAAAATTGGAAAAACTCCAAGAGGGATGAATACTTTTGCAAGGCTCTGTAGATGGCCTTATTAGATACAGGCATGCAAGGCAGTATCATCTGCTGGAAAATACATACTAGATTTTGAGTCCTCTTTTTGTAAATGTTATGCCTGTGAAAATGTCAAATTAGTGGAGAACTATTATTGTCCTGAAAGCTTATTGTACATTTCAGACTCTATAGGCCTTGCGGTACGAGCTGTTCACCATTTGTTATGTATCTTTAAAAGAACACACCCACATACACACACTCTGACACATGCTCATTAACATGCAACAAAAACAAACATACAATACTCCTAAGCATACACAAAGAACTACAGTAACTGTCACACACAAAAACATACACAAATGTATTTAACAAATGAGCATGCATGAAGATAAACAAAACTGTTTAAAACAAACGCACACACACACACACGCACTCCATAGTCCTGTATCTACAGGAGAAGAGGAACCAGGATTTGATCATTGGAATTTAATCTCCATGTATGTAACGTGATAATGAAAAGGAATATTCATATTAGGGGAAACAAACTATTGAAAAGCTCCTCATTAGACCTCATAAATAAATGCAAATGCACTTAATTAGACAGAGGACCTTGGGTGCCTCTGCGATTCCATCTCTTTGCGCTAGTTTTTTCCCCTTGTTTGTTTTTCTCTTGTTGTTGTTTTTACAGTCATTTTCTGTTCCCTTTCCTCATTCTTCCATTCTCCCGGTTCTCTCTTCTTCTCCTTCCCTCTGGTTACTCTTAATGTCTTTTCATCACTGTGGTACCGACCCGACCTGACTTATCCCTTCTCCCCGGACACCCACGGCTCTCTGCTCGTCTGTACTGGAGTATGGAGATGCTCCACAGGAGGAGCCTTGCTTTGGTGTCTCTCTATGTGTTGTGGTTCCGGCCAAACCCCCTCACACACAGTGATTGTCATGGGCCCAATCTGATATCCACATTGAGCTTCTAATAAACACACTTTCCATTGGGGCTGATGAATTCTTATCAAATCTTTATACGGTTGAAGTATGGCACCTTAACAAAGTCACAATGGACCTGTGCATGTTTTAGGCGCTAATAGAAGTATTTTGACTTCAAGTTCAAGTTTAATTGAATTGCCAATTGTAACATTCTAATTTCTATTTGGCGAGAGCTCAATAGTAAAAATGCAGAAGAAGACTATTTATATATATATATATATATATATATATATATATATATATTTAAATCTATACAAATAGACACCTGGGGTGCAAGTGGAAACACTTTTCAATCAGCCTGGGGGCCACTGTCAGTCAGAAGATAGTCTGGATGAGGCCGTGGGGGCCTCATTTCACGGTGAACATGCAAGTGTCAGTGAGATGTGTTGGACTTCTTTTCTCTGCTTGCAGTCAACTTGTTATATCACTTTTATTTTTGGCACTTGGTACACCTGTTATTTTATTTTTTTTCGAGACAAGCAATTGGTTTGTGTGGTCAGGGTAAGGGAATCAGTGGCTAATTGAACAGAGAAGTCAACTCCAGGTGCAGCAGCAGGCTGCCAAGAGGTGGCATGAGTGACAGCCCAGCGGAAGCAAAGTTGTTATGTAACATCATCACGGGGTGTGACAGGTTGTCCTTACACATGGCCTACATATAGACCATACATATAGACCTCTGAGACACACATACATACTGTACATACAGTTCATACACACACTGACTCATACATCATAGTACGTACAGTAGAAGTGATTCAAAATATGCAAATAAGCTGCCACCATTTTGGCAGTGTTGGGAATCACCGGAAAAGCTTTTCAGATGTTTTTCTGTGGATGCTTTACAATTTATCTCATGATTTTTAAACAATACATTAATTACCTGTAATACTGCAATGTAAAACATACCCAGAAACAAACATATCACAGATCCCTTTCAGGTGTTTCCCAACACCTGCAAAATGGTGGCAGCTGGGTGTATGAATGCATCCAGTTTTCTTGGTGTTTCAGAACAGTAAACATACAAATATCACCCCTCTGGTGATTTTCCGGTTGCTGATGATCTCGACTCAATTCAATAAAACACACAGTGAATTGTTTATATATAGTCTCTTTTTCCCAGGGTCACATAAAAATAGGGTTTTGATACGGTAAATAAACTATTACCAGGTAGACTTCCGTCACAGTTAGATGGTTCCAGTTTTCGGACTTGGAAATAGACAGCTTACAGTCTGATAGTGCTCCTGCTGGACCGCCAACACATTCTCGAAGCGCTCAACAGAGGAAGCCGTTATGATTCTTTTAAAGTTACAAAAACACCCGATGGACAGCTCATTACAGTAAATTACCAATAAAAATCAACTTATTAAAACGGTCTTCATCTTCCAGTCCATGAACTTTCCTTGTGATTCTCATGTTGTCGTCCCCCCCCCCCCCGTGCTTTTAATAAGTGAACATGAAAAATGATCTCTGATGACTAAAGAAAGCAATAGTTAATTGGACTTAAAGAAAAGTCTTGCAATTTTCTTCTCTTTTATACATTTCTTGCATTGTACCATTGGACTTTTTTTCTGCTTTCATGTCAGTTCATTACATTTAATTTATTAATATCCAATATTTAATGTGCCAAAAATGTCAAATTCAAAGACATGAAAATGGGGCATTTTTTTCCTCGTAAGGGGGATGCTCAATCTGTTTGGTGTCTGTTGTTGTGACTCAGGGGGATCATAGATGGAGGGAGGGGAAGAAGGAGTGAGACAGAGGGAGGATAAGAGAGCGAAAGAGTGAACTCATCAGTCAGACCTGAAGTTTATCTTTAAACCAAGTCCCAAACCACAGTGATGCTGTGTGCCAATAGGCACAACTTTACACAAACTAACCTCAAAACATGATATAAGACAGTTACAACTTCACACAAACCAACATCAGTTCATGCCTGTATTGCAGGCAATAAGAATTTTACTCTAACTTAACCGGCAACATAAATACATTTTCACACAGTCACAATGCCGTCGGGACTGCAGAAGAGTTCATGGTGTCTATGCATGAAGTTTAAATACAGACACACATACACACATATTGATCTGCTGGCTGTTTGCCCTTGACGTCTGTCCCTCTCTCATCAGAGGTGATCGATATTTCATTGACTTGCTGGGAAAGACATAAATACACTCACACGCACACACACACGCACACGCACGCACACACGCACGCACGCACGCACGCACGCACACACACACACACACACACACACACACACACACACACAAACAAACAGTATATCTGAGTTTACTGCATCTGTGAGAACAAACACCTAATTTTCATGCCAATAATCTTCAACAGAACAGTTTGCTTGTCTTGAGTAGTATGCACCGTTGAAGGACATGTGGGAAACTACTTAGTTTAAGATGTAAGTCGTCCACGTTCCTTTTTCCTCTTTGTCAAGCAGCAGGCTGTTGTGCTAGAAGCTCTGACGTCACCTTGTCTTTGATCAAAGTAGCAACGTGCATGCCCCGCCCACCTGAGAATCTGTAGTTTTTTCAGCCATCTATTTCCTGTGTTTGATGGGTGAAACATCCACTTGTCACTCAAATCTCATTTGAATAATTGCTTTCATTTTACTCCTGCGACTGTTTCATATTCTTGCTCGTCCCTGTTGATTTTCCCCCGTTAACGTTGCGAAGGCGGAACTGTTTGAAATGACATGTCAAACAAACCCTGGTAACAGCTGAAATGGGTTCAATTGGATATATAGTTTTTGTGTTGAATCTATGAGATCGCTAAAGCTTCTTTCGGGGATTTAACGCACCGTCTCGACACTTACATCACAAAAAAGAGAAGAAAGAGAACTTTAGTTTGATGGATGTTCATTTTTTGTGGATTTGGTTTTAAAGTATACAGTTAAACTATTTACAAATTAGATGAAATGAAAGCATCTTCCTGAAAATGAACACTGGATTATAAATCAAATCAAATTTTATTTGTCACATACATGTTACGGGATTCTTCTGTTGATGGAGAGGCGGACCAAAACGTGGTTATTGTGATACATCTTTAATGAAACCGTGAAAAACCGAAAACAGCCCTATCTGGTGTAACAAACACAAAGACAGGAACAATCACCCACAAATCCCAACACCAAACAGGCTACCTAAATATGGTTCCCAATCAGAGACAATGACTAACACCTGCCTCTGATTGAGAACCATTTCAGGCCAAACACAGAAACAGACAAACTAGACACACAACATAGAATGCCCACTCAGATCACACCCTGACCAAACAAAACATAGAAACATACAAAGCAAACTATGGTTAGGGTGTGACAATACACATGGTTAGCAGATGTTAGTGCGAGTGTAGCGAAATGCTTGTGCTTCTAGTTCCGACAATGCAGTAATAACCAACGAGTAATCTAACCTAACAATTCCACAACAGCTACCTTATACACACTAGTGTAAAGGGATGAAGAATATGTACATAAAGATATATGAATGAGTGATGGTACAGAATGGCATATGCAAGATGCAGTAGATGGTATCGAGTACAGTATATACATATGAGATGAGTAATGTAGGGTATGTAAACATTATATTAAGTGGCATTGTTTAAAGTGGCTAGTGATATATTTTTGACATGTATGGCAGCAGCCACTCAATGTTAGTGGTGGCTGTTTAACAGTCTGATGGCCTTGAGATAGAAGCTGTTTTTCAGTCTCTCGGTCCCTGCTTTGATGCACCTGTACTGATCTCGCCTTCTGGATGATAGCGGGGTGAACAGGCAGTGGCTCGGGTTGTTGTTGTCCTTGATGACCTTTATGGCCTTCCTGTGACATCGGGTGGTGTAGGTGTCCTGGAGGGCAGGTAGTTTGCCCCCGGTGATGCGTTGTGCAGACCTCACTACACTCTGGAGAGCCTTATGGTTGTGGGCGGAGCAGTTGTCGTACCAGGCGATGATACAGCCCGATAGGATGCTCTAGATTGTGCATCTATAAAAGTTTGTGAGTGCTTTTGGTGACAAGCCGGATTTATTCAGCCTCGCTGTCTGTGTGGGTGGACCAATTCAGTTTGTCCGTGATGTGTACACCGAGGAACTTAAAACTTTCTACCCTCTCCACTACTGTCCTGTCGATGTGGTTAGGGGGGTGCTCCCTCTGCTGTTTCCTGAAGTCCATGATCATCTCCTTTGTATTGTTGACGTTGAGTGTGAGGTTATTTTACTGACACCACACTCTGAGGGCCCTCACCTCCTCCCTGTAGGCCATTTCGTCGTTGTTGGTAATCAAGCCTAACACTGTAATGTTGTCTGCAAACTTGATGATTGAGTTGGAGGCGTGCATGGCCACGCAGTCATGTGTGAACAGGGAGTACAGGAGAGGGCTCAGAACGCACCTTGTGGGATCCCAGTGTGGAGGATCAGCTGGGTGGAGTTGTTGTTACCTACCCTCACCACCTGGGGGTGGCCCGTCAGGAAGTCCAGTACCCAGTTGCACAGGGCGGGGTTGAGACCCAGGGTCTCGAGCTTGATGACGAGTTTGGAGGGTACTATGGTGTTAAATGCTGAGCTATAGTCAATGAACAGCATTCTCACATAGGTATTCCTCTTGTCCAGATGGGTTAGGGCAGTGTGCAGTGTGTTTATGATTGCGTCGTCTGTGGACCTATTGGGGCGGTAAGCAAATTGGAGTGGGTCTAGGGTGTCAGGTAGGGTGGAGGTGATATGGTCCTTGACAAGTCTCTCAAAGCACTTCATGATGACGGAAGTGAGTGCTAAGGGGCGATAGTCATTTAGCTCAGTTACCTTAGCTTTCTTGGGAACAGGAACAATGGTGGCCATCTTGAAGCATGTGGGAACAGCCGTGTCAGTGGCACTGTATTGTCCTCAAAGCGAGCAAAGAAGTTGTTTAATCTGTCTGGGAGCAAGACATCCTGGTCGGCGACGGGGCTGGTTTTCTTTTTGTAATCCGTGATTGACTCTAGACCCTGCCACATACTGTACCTCTTGTGTCTGAGCCGTTGAATTGCGACCCTACTTTGTCTCTATACTGATGCTGAGCTTGTTTGATTGCCTTGTGGAGGGAATAGCTACACTCTTTGTATTCAGGCATGTTTCCGGTCACCTTGCCCTGGTTAAAAGCAGTGGTTCGAGCTTTCAGTTTTGTGCGAATGCTGCCATCAATCCACGGTTTCTGGTTTGAGAATGGTTTAATAGTTGCTGTGGGTACGACATCACCAATGCACTTGCTAATGAACTCGCTCACCGAATCAGCGTATTCGTCAATGTTGTTGTTTGACGCAATGCGGAACATATCCCAATTCACGTGATCGAAGCAATCTTGAAGCGTGGAATCAGATTGGTCGGACCAGCGTTGAACAGACCTGAGAGCGGGAGATTCCTGTTTTAGTTTCTGTCTATAGGCTGGAAGCAACAAAATGGAGTCGTGGTCAGCTTCTCCGAAAGGCGGGCGGGGGAGGGCCTTATATGCGTCGCGGAAGTTAAAATAGCAATGATCCAGGGTTTTACCAGCCCTGGTAACACAATCGATATGCTGCTAGAATTTAGGGAGTCTTTTTTTCAGATTAGCCTTGTTAAAATCCCCAGCTACAATGAATGCAGCCTCAGGATACAGTGGGGCAAAGAACATTACAGTCTCTGATGTCTCTCTGGAATGCTACCCTTGCTCGGATTTCATCAACCTTGTTGTCAAAAGACTGGACATTGGCAAGTAGTATGCTCGGGAGCAGTGCGCGATGTGCCCATCTCCAGAGAGTGACCAGAAGACCGCTTCGTCTGCCTCTTTTACGGTGTCATTGTATTGGTTCACCGGCTGGGATCCGATCCATTGTCCCGGTTGGTGGGCAAAACACAGGATCCGCTTCGGGAAAGTCGTATTCCTGGTCGTAATAATGGTGAGTTTACGTTGCTCTTATATCCAGTAGTTTCTCCTGACTGTATGTAATAAAACCTAAGATTACCTGGGGTACCAATGTAAGAAATAACACAATAAAAAACTAAATACTGCATAGTTTCCCAGGAACGCGAAGCGAGGCGGCCATCTCTGTCGGCGCCGGAAGTTATAGTGATATTATGTCTGATCTCACAAGCAATGTAAAGTATGTTTAGAGCCAAGCGTGTTTATTTCTAATTGGAGGGTATCCTGCTATTGACACACTCGTTGAGTTACGCAAGAGAGCGTTAATGAGTGCAGGTAGGGTAGACAGACAGCCTTGTTCCTCCCCTTTATGTCCGCATATATGCGGACATAAAGCTATTCAGCTATGTATTTTTCAGATTTGTATTATTCCGTTTTCTCCCCAATTCCGTGGAATCCAACTGGTAGTTACAGTCCTGTTTCATCGCTGCAACTCCCATATGAAGAGGCGAAGGTCGAGAGCCGTGCGTCCTCCGAATCACAACCCAACCAAGCACTGCTTCTTGACACAATGCCTACTTAACCCGGAAGCCAGCCGCACCAATGTGTCGGAGGAAACACCGTACACCTGGCGACCATGTCAGCTAGTGCTCAGGAGTCGCTAGTGCTTGATGGGACAAGGACATCCCTGCCGGCCAAACATTCCCCTAACCCGGACGACGCTGTGCCAATTTTGTGCCGCCCCATGGGTCTCCCGGTCGCGGCCGGCTGTGACAGAGCCTGGACTCAAACACAGAATTTCTAGTCACATAGATATATTAGACCACTGCGCCACTCGGGAGGCCCTAACTTCTTTATATTAACACCAAATATAAACAAAATACCTGATACAATAAGAACATGTATATATGAGTGCGTTCTAAGAAGTTTGGAGTATCTATTGTCCAATTGTTGCATTTATTAGAATAGTTCTTCAACCTTTTAACACTTTTGATGACCGTTGCTAATAAAAACAATCCAGAGCATTGGCCAGGCATAAGTCATGTAATTACTAAAGAATGAAGCCATGAATGGGATGACCGGGGCAACTATCATCATGTTTAATCATAGCACATTATTCTGTCCTTCAACGGCACTCACCGAGCCAGTAAACACTGCTTTCCACATGAAACCTTTTCAACTCTTCAACTATGACTGGAAAAACTGTGTGCAAGAAAATAACTACTTGATGCATTAATGTAAATGTGTTTGTGTGCTTGAAAGACAGAGGTGAGACAGAGGTGAGACTAAGGTGAGTGAGTGAGTGAGTGAGTGAGTGAGTGAGTGAGTGAGTGAGTGAGTGAGTGAGTGAGTGAGTGAGTAGTATTTGTAAAAGTGAACGTAAACGAGTCAAAATAATAGTCTCTGTCTGACTGTGCGTGAATCTGACTGTGTCCCGTTAGTGGAATTGATTGACAATCATGTGTGACTTAATCACAAACACACACACATCAAATATAGAGTTTCTATGGCAACCTCTGACTAGCACAGAATGTTCAGGAGACAGTTTTGCCAATTTGGTTAATTATGTCTTTGTGCTGGTGAATAGGGCTTAACTTGCCCCCACCCCACTCATCTCCAGCTACAGCCAGCCATAGTCCGGGCCGCACCAGTGCAGAGCAGAGTCACAAACACACACACACACACACACACACACACACACACACACACACACACACACACACACACACACACACACACACACACACACACACACACACACACACACACACACACACACACACACACAGACATTGTTTGGGGGGCTGGGAGCCGGCGGACACAGGAACATAGAGCACGGTAGCCCTAATGAGCGACTGGCTGTCAGGAACTGTTAAGGTGCTGCGCACAGGGAGGATGGGCCTGCAAGGGGTGGGGGCCAAAGTGTCCACACTCAGCCGTAGAGAAGGGGAGGACATCTCTCTCTCTTTCTTTCTCTCTCTCTACCTCTCTCACTTTTGCTACATCTTTCTCTCTCTCTCTCTCTCTCTCTCTCTCTCTCTCTCTACCTCTCTCTCTTTCGCTACATCTCTCGCTCTCTCCTGCTACATCCCTGTCTCTCACTCTTTCTCTCTCTACCGCTCTCTCTCTATATATATGTGTCTCTCTTTCTCTCTCTCTCTCTCTCTACATCTTTCTTTCTCTCTCTCTCTTTCTCTCTCTCGCTACATCTCTGTCTCTCTCTCTTTCTCTCTCTCTACATCTCTCTCTTTTCTACATCTCTGTCTCTGTCTCTGTCTCTCTCTCTCTCTCTCTCTCTCTACATCTTTCTTTCTCTCTCTCTCTTTCTCTCTCTCGCTACATCTCTGTCTCTCTCTCTTTCTCTCTCTCTACATCTCTCTCTTTTCTACATCTCTGTCTCTCTCTCTCTCTCTCTCTCTCTCTCTCTCTCTCTCCCTCTCTCTCTTAGGGTTAGGTTAAGGGGTAGGGATAGTGTTAGAGAAAATATGATTTATGATGGTCAAACATTTTTACACTCCGCAATTTCACGAAAACAAAGCTGTGTGTGTGATTGTGTGTATGTGCATGCGTGGTCAAACGTGCCACCTCTTTAGTTCCACTCACTGAGTCCTGCTGTCCACTACATATGTTTTGTATATTCGTCTGCCTCCATTACATAAATGTGCAAACCAGCTCTCATACAACGACAACCATCTGTCTCCGCCTCCCCACTCCTCACTGCACCTCCAAACAAGAGGGGAAACTGTTCTGTGTTCACAGACTTTTCAAAATCAATACGATGGCTCTTCAGAGGAGAATTGCTATGAATGAGTCTGTAACTTGCGCCGCTGCCTCTCACATTCCAACAGACGTCAGAAAGGTTGGGGAAACGGATTTATCAGGGCACACAATGGTAAACATTTGTTAAGCCTTTGCAATGAAAAATGTGCGTTTCTTATTGAACAAGTCCATGTAGTCCCTCCCTGTTTCAGTCTCTTTTCTTCCGTTTGGAACCTAATGAACCCTGTTCTCTACACTCTTAGAATTAGTGGTGACTCGAGGAACTCTGGAGTTTCTCAAGGAACTATTACTAGTCAATGGTTCATATTTGCATCTTTGGTTAGTTGAGGAGGAACCTTTAATGGTTCAATGTGGCAACAGGTTCCTGAAGGAACTCTGGAGTGGAGGCATGGCTTAGTAGGAGCTATAATATAGATATATTTTTGGCCACCTGTTAGAGTAGCAAGCATTTCACTACACCCGCAATAACATCTGCTAAATACGTGTATGCGACCAACACAATTTGATTTGATTTAAATGTCATTCCTGTTCCTCTGTTCTGTTGTATTGTCATCACATGCTAAGGTTGAACACTGACAGTTTTGTTGCTTCAATGAGGCTAACAGAGGTGTAGGAGTTCCTAAAGAATCTATGCTAATCCCAAAATTGGAAAATGTACCACTTTATTAATGTATGTAATCAGCAATGTTAATATCATTCATATTATCATATGTAATATACATGACTATTATTTGCAGTATACCAACTTTATGCCAACTGGTGACCAAAGAGAACTAGCTGAAAGCCACACCTCCAATTACCCACACCTCCAATCTGATAGGCTAACAACTCTACAATATATTATTAAAAATGATAAAATGTAACCCTCCCATTATAAAAAGATTCCTATTCGAGCGTTTAAACAAGGGTCCCTTGAAGACCATTTTCAGAAGGGTTACTCATGGAACCTTTTTCTACTGGAAAGGTTCCGCCGGTGTAGAAACCCAAGAGGTTATTCCAGGCACCTTTACTTCAATCCAAAATGGCACCATATGTCTTGTATACTGCCCTACCAAGCAAAAAGGCAGAAACTGCTAATTTGGTCGAAAATGAGTTTATGTCATTTTTGCACCATTAAATACATGCTTAATCATATGGACAAGTATCCTGCCTCTATTGTATTGTGTTTTGGAGAAAACGGGGGTCATGTAGCAGTAACTGTATAAAGTTACTGTGAAACCAAGGTAAATAAAAGCAATTGTTCTCAGTTCCACGCTATGAGCAGTTACTGCCTTTTTCTTGGTAGGGCAGTATAGTTCACTACATTTGGCCAGAAGAAGTGCATTAAACAGAGAAAAGGGTACAATTTAGGAGAAAGCCACACATGTGTATTACAGTGCACAGGGTTGATGGTTGTTGGGTAGACTGCAGACAGGGATTCTGATATAAAATGGTCCGCTATGAAGTACAGTTCAGACTCAGCTGAAATATAGGCCCAGATGTTTCATTAGAAAGGCCCGGGGTGTGTGTGTGTGTGTGTGTGTGTGTGTGTGTGTGTGTGTGTGTGTGTGTGTGTGTGTGTGTGTGTGTGTGTGTGTGTGTGTGTGTGTGTGTGTGTGTGTGTGTGCGTGTGTGTGTGTCTGAGAGAGAGCATGTCATGTGCGCTGATCCTGGGGTGGTTGTATTAAAGTTGTACCAGTCTCAGTCTGGATTGACAGGTGGTCCTTAATTCCACCCTTCCACGCCATTCCCCCCATCTCTCTGTCCTCTAGTCCTTTCTAATCCCATGGCGGGGGACGAGGTGTGGTATAGGTTGTGTGTGTATGTTTGCGGGTGGTGAGAGCGGGGGTGAGGGTAGGGGTCTCAGGGCGTGTTAGAGTGGGGATTGTGAGCTAAGCCTGTAGGGTGCCTACATCCCTGTGTGGTAAGGAGAACTTCGGAGGGAAAACAACACAGACACAGAAAGATGGAGCGATAGGTTGAGGGATGGAGAGAGAGAGAGAGAGAGAGAGAGAGAGAGAGAGAGAGAGAGAGACAGACAGACAGACAGACAGACAGACAGACAGACAGCCAGACAGACAGACAGACAGACAGACAGACAGACAGACAGACAGACAGACAGACAGACAGACAGACAGACAGACAGACAGACAGTGAGAGAAATAAGGTGGTGTTACAATGGAGATAGAGAGTGAAGACAAATAAGGGATATGGAGACAGACAGACAGACAGACAGACAGACAGACAGACAGACAGACAGACAGACAGACAGACAGACAGACAGACAGACAGACAGACAGACAGAGAGAAGGAGCATTTACAATCAAAACTAGAAAAGAGAGAGATGGGAGACAGAAAATGATGATGAAGACATAGGGTGGGGGGGACTTTAATGATCTATGGATGGATACCCCTTCGACCACCCCCCTGAACCACCAGCCTCGAGTAATCTGATGAATAGTTGTGGATTACAGTTAATTCAGATTATTTTTTGACATTGCAGAGGAGATGCTGAGGATGATTGCTAACATTACCATAATCATTACACTTTGTCTGCACGTGTGTGTGCGTTAAGTCGCGTGGCCGCGGAAATACTGTATACCCGCTCGCAGAGGTTTATAAATGCATGCATATTCATTAGCATTCTGTCTAGACATGACATCACATTTATCCTTTTGTTTTCCATAAACAATATGCATTGACCTTGCGTCAGCAGGGGTGGCATCTCTACTTACGCTTTAAGACCGGCAGATAACAGCACCACAAATAAAAATACTTTTGTCTTAAGAGAAGGGTGGGGGGGGGGGGGGCAGGAATCAGAGACTAATTTCCCATCTCCCCCTTCTCTCCCATTCCGTAGACGAGGGTAAGACATGGATTTGAACAGAATTATGAATACATGGATAATGTGATAATGTGGATAGATTACAGGAGCAATGTAGTAAACAGAGGGATGCTGATTCAATGTCAAGGATAGGCCATAGTGCCCATGGAGTAAGTCAACATTGTTTTTGGTTCGCAGTGGATTTGAAACTGTGGGAAACTGTCTCTCCTGACCTGGCACATATACTACTTTCAGAGGTTAAATATTTTGAAAAAAAGAGAATACGAAAAGAAAAGGATCTTAATTTGATCACTCTTTTTGTTGAAGATAACTCAGTGTGGCAGACTATGTGATGGATTTCCGCATGCTAGCGGAGGGTGCCTGGAACCCAGAAGCGCTGTTCGACACTTTCCTGCACGGATTATCGGAGGAAGTAAAGGACGAGCTTGCAGCCCAGGAACTACCTACGAATCTCGACTCACTTATCGCGTTAACCAACCCGGATCGATGGACAGCTCCGGGAACGTAGGAGGGAGAAGAGGTCTGGTTTGGTCCCAATCACTCACTCAAAGATCCCACCTTGCATCTGATGAACTCCGGGAAGGCCCCGGCGTCTATGTCCCGGAGAGGATCCGAGCTTACCCGAGAGCCTCTGAAGACTGGCAATTCACCTCTTCCCGAGCCGACGCAGCACGGCAGAGCTAGGCTGTCTCCAGTCGAACGCGTACGCAGACTTAGCACCCATAGTTGTCTGTATTGCGGTACTGCCGGTTATTATGTGTCTACCTGTCCCTTCAAGAGACCTAGCTCATTTGTAGGAGTGAGAACTCTGGTGGGTCTTACAAATACTTTTTCTTCTCCCCTTACAGTCCAAGTCTCTCCAGGTACTCATCGACTCGTTGGCGAATGAGAGCTTTATGGCGTCCGAGCTGGGCATACCCACTCAACCCCTCTCCATTCCCATCCATGTAGATTGCTGGATGGGCGCTCTATAGGCCGGGTCACCCACCATACCACCCCCATCAACCTACGAGTGTCAGGGAACCACAGCGAGACGCTCCAATTCCTGCTAGTTAAGTCTCCGTAGGTTCCAGAGGTATTGGGATTCTCTTGGCTCCAGTGACACAATGGAGATTGCTTGGAGATTGCCCCGGACGTCTCCGCTATTTCCGCGGGTACCAGGACCTCCGGGAGGGGTTCGGTAAGGCCCGGGCCACTTCGCTTCCGCAGGACCGACCGGTATCCAAGGATGTCAAGTCAGATGCGCTGGCATGCGGCTATAGCCCCGCGACTACATCCCCGGAAGCCGAGACCATTCTCCACTGCTCCAAGCTAATTAGCCCATCTGCTGTTCGTCTTCTGTTGCCCTGTACCCTCGGTATACATCCTACTTTTCATGTGTCTAGAGTTAAACCCATGTCTCACAGCCCTTTGTCTCCTATTTCCAGCATCTTTCAAGGATTTTATGTAAATTATCACAAGACATCTAGTGGACCTTTGGAGTACTTCAGATTATCACAGGTGTCTGCAATTATCTCTGGCCCTCTCTCTGGCCTTATCACATGTAAAATATCTGAAATAATTAAATGAGATAATTTTTAAATATAAAAATGAATGACAAAGCTGTTAAACATGATCCTAAATACAAAACCATCAATTTAGTGAATACCATTGGTATTTCATATGAGGGTTTCAGCATGAAATATTATTCCTTTTATTTTATTACACAATTTCAATAATATTTAAATAAATAATTTTACTATGTCAATATATATTTGTTGTCAATGTGTTGGACGAGTTGCAGAGATATTGTGCCATTGTTAATTAGAAGCATTTTTTTCCATTAATTAGGCTATTTTCTTTTGAACCAAATGGTATATCTACTAGAAACTCATGAAAAATATGGACACAGTTATAAACTAAATTATACTATACAGTATATGAATACGTTTTTAAAAAGTTATTCAAGTATAAATGATCAAAGTTACGATAGTTTGTCATAGATTTTCTGTTAACAAATTTACTGAAGATTCAGGCCTCTTTAGTAAATTACTGGTAGCTTTGCAACCCTAATTGTGGGCAGTAATATAGTGTAGTGGTGGTTCAACAGACAGGGGCTCTATCCAGTGAAGTCAGGTTAAAGTGATGTCATATTTCTTAGAGATATCCTCGTACTGTTTTATTATCTGTCAAACGGTTACCATTAATATTACTATCCCCCAAAGAGTTCAGCAGCTTAGCTGAATGACAAACAAACAAAAACAGGGCGTAACAGAGGGTGTTACATTATCTGCAGCATAATAATGAAGGGCATGCTTGCCCATGCTATGTCTAGCACACTCTGAAGTCTGCGTTTTAAAAACAATACCGCCCAATTATGGTTTAATGAATGTGGGCAGAGGAGGGTTGTTTCAGGAGGGGGGGGGGGCTCTCTCCATCTCTCTGTAAAATGACAACACTGCAGCAATCCCAGACAACAACAGGGAGGAACAGCGCAGCCATTTCCTGGTTTCCCAATGTGGTGATGTGATTGAGAGAAACTCTTGCACAGCTCGTGCTTAATTCGACGTTTTGATAACATGTGTAACATTGACTTCAAGCATGGCTTTTGAAAGAACGCATAAAAATACAGTACCTGTCAAAAGGTTGGACACACGTACTCAATCAAGGGTTTTTCTTTATTTTTACAATGTTTCTACATTGTAGAATAATAGTGAATATATCAAAACTATGAAATAACATCTATGAAATCATGTTGTAACCAAAAAACTGCTAAACAAAAAGATTCTTCAAAGTAGCCACCCTTTGCCTTGACAGCTTTGCACACTCTTGGCATTCTCTCAACCAGCTTCATGGGGTAGTCACCTGCAATGCATTTCAATTAACAGGTGTGCCTTGTTAAAAGTTCATTTGTGGAATTTCTTTCCTTCTTAATGCGTTTGAGCCAGTCAGTTGTGTTGTGACAATGTAGGGGTGGTATACAGAAGATAGTCCTATTTGGTAAAAGACCAAGTCCATATTAATGGCAAGAACAGCTCAAATAAGCAAAGAGAAGCAACAGTTCATCATTACTTTAAGACATGAAGGTCAGTCAATGTGGAACATTTCAAGAATTTTGAAAGTTTCTTCAAGAGCAGTCACAAAAAACATCAAGAGCTATGATGAAACTGGCTCTCATGAGGACTGCCACAGGAAAGTAAGACCCAGAGTTACTTCTGTTGCAGAGGATAAGTTCATTAGAGTTACTGCACCTCAGATTGCAGCCCAAATAAATGCGTCACAGAGTTCAAGTAACAGACATCTCAACATCAACTGTTCAGAGGAGACTGCTTGAATCATGGTCGAATTGCTGCAAAGAAACCTCTACTAAAGGACACAAATAATAAGAAGAGACTTGCTTGGGCCAAGGAACACGAGCAATGGACATTAGACCGGTGGAAATCTGTCCTTTGGTGTGATAAATCCAAATGTGAGATTCTTGGTTCAAACAACAGTGTCTTTGTGAGACGCAGAGTAGGTGAACAGATTATCTCCGCATGTGTGGTTCCCACAGTGAAGCATGGAGGAGAAGGTGTGATGGTATGAGGTTGCTTTGCTGGTGACAATGTCAGTGATTTATTTAGAATTCAAGGCACATTTAACCAACATGGCTACCACAGCATTCTTCAGAGATTCTCCATCACATCTGGTTTGCACTTAGTCCCACTATCATTTGTTTTTCAACAAGCTGTGTAAGGGCTACACCTCCAGGCTGTGTTAGGGCTATTTGACCAATAAGGAGAGTGATGGAGTGCCTGCATCAAATGACCCGGCCTCCACAATCACCCAACCTCAACGCAATAGAGATGGTTTAGGATGAGTTGGAGCGCAGAGTGAAGGAAAAGCAGCCAACGAAGGCTAGAGCCAGGGATTTAAAACCCAACCCATGCCTCCACACTATCACTTAACTAAACTCCAGCACGATAAAGAAGCCAGTTCTTTCCATCACAGAGAGATTGTACTCAAAGTCACCGGATGAATATCATTCAAAGTGGGAGACATTAAGATTGTGAAACATCGTTAATGTTACTATAGGACATCCCTGCCAAACTCAGGCCTGACGCGTGAGACTCCGGGAGGGAGTCTCGTTGGACACGGAGAGGCGCTGGGAGGAGGCTGTCGCTTCAGCTGTTTGTCTGTCCCTTGCTAGGGAGGCGAGAAGGGCGAGACTGGGTGGCCCTAACGAGCAGGTCCCTGAAGGCCCGCCAATTACCCTAATTAATCCGTGTCTGATTCAGTTTACTAGGCCCACACTGACACGCCCACTGTACATCACATCACCCCCCCGCCCCAACATAGATACACACTCTCACTCTCAAACAAACTCACGCCCCAACCCCGCACCTTCACACATGTACATACACATTCCCCCACAGACACACACCCTAGTTCCATTGCAACCCCCACCCTCCAATAGATACGGAACATACACTCGCCCCCTCACCCCCGCCACCTCCCTAAAGCTCACACAAACACACCCAACCCTGTTACTCCTCCCATGAAGCAACCCAACTCATTAGAGGTATTGATTTAATGCACCAGGCCTGTCGTTTTGTCTGAAGGACATCGTCACACACATAGCCTATACAGTAACCGTGAGGACACACACATACACACACACACATACAGCATGCTCCTCTAGTCCGTCCTGTCGTCTGGCTGTCACAACCCCATGGCTGGGCCTGCTGCTCAGTCAGACAAGCCCTCTCTGGGCAGATGAAGTTTAGCCAGATTAGAGAACCCACGTCCAGCTGTCTACATCAGCAAAACACTGCCTCTGTGATCTTTTAACCCAATACGACCCTTTCTCTCCCTTTCTCTCTGTCTCCCTCTCTTTTGCTCTCTGTCATCACATCCTGTCTTTATTTGTGTTGGCTTTACCATAAGAATGTAATTTGGTGCTGGATGTTTGTCGACTGCAGGCAGAGAGAATTTTGCTGCTGAATTAGAGGAAGTTAAGGGACTCCCAGAGATCAGTAGGTTTTTCTGTGCATGGCTGTGTAAGCCTTTTTTCCCTCTTTCAAAAAGCATTGAAGAACACATACCGTTTTTCATGTAAAGAGAGAGAGATTGATGATCTAAACCTATTTCCCTGTTATGGTAAATAACGTTTGTGCATCTGTGTGTGTGTGTGTGTGTGTGTGTGTGTGTGTGTGTGTGTGTGTGTGTGTGTGTGTGTGTGTGTGTGTGTGTGTGTGTGTGTGCTTATGCATGTACCTAAGCATGTTTGTAACAAACTGTAAATGTACCATAAATATCTAGTTATCTCTGCTTGTTTCTGTTTACATAAGACCACTTCCCCGTTGGAGCCAGAATTAAAGAATATTTTACAGGTTACTATCCTCAGGGACTGCCGAATGGGAATGAGCCTCCTGTCAAAAGCCAAAAAGGCTGCCGTCTGCGCTGGTGAATGAAACAGATCCCCCCCCTGTCAGGGAAGTGTGTGATGGCTGAGGGCTATTCTAGTAAATGGAGCGAATCCCCCTTGCTTAAACCTTTGTCACAGTACCCCTCCTCCATAGAGTTCTAATGGCACAACAAGCGCTCTGAAGGGGGATTAGAGGTGCTTATAGTACATGGGCGCTCAATAGACCTCCACTTTGCGCCCCCCTGTCGTTATCTGCCTGTATGTATAGCAGGTGAAGAGATGGGGGAGGAGGGAAGCTTATAGGCCCCACGCTCCCTCCTCAGAGAGGAAGAGAGTGACAGAGTGCAGAGCGACAGGTCTGTGTAGGTTGAGCCCATTGAAAAGACGACGACATGAACAAAACACAGCCCTATGTAAGGCAGCATATGCATTTCTCTGCTGTAAATGTATTTTGGTAGTTTGTTTTCTCTCTTTTACTTTGTTGTTATTTACCTCACATGACTAGTAGGCGTATCCAAGATGACACAACTTACATTTCATTAGGCAGAACACGGCACACACACACACACAAGCCTCCCAGGCTTTCTCAGAAAGAATGTTTTGATTTTCAGCCGGAAGTGAGAGGGAGGGAATGTGGTGAGAGAAGCAGAGGAGGGAAGGAGAGAAAAAAAGGTATGGACAAGTGGTCTGCACCCTCCAGTGCTGTTGAGAGAGAGACCTCCCACTGCGCGCGCCAGATTGGCAGGATATTCCCTGCAGAGGGGAGTGCCTCTACGGAGAGACACTCCTGCCACGGTTACCATTGTTGTGACTAATGTATGGATCTATATCTCCTTGTCCTGACACACTTAGTCACACTTAAATACAGTGCATTCGGAAAGTATTCATACCCCTTCTCCACATTTTGTTACATTACAGGCTTATTCTAAAATGGATTAAAAAAACAACAACTCATCAATCTACACACAATACCCCATAAAGACACTCCAGAGTTCCTCTGTGGAGATGGGGGAACCTTGCAGAAGGACAACCATCTCTGCAGCACTCCACCAATCAGACCTTTATGGTGGTGGCCAGACGGAAACCACTCCTCAGTAAAAGGCACATGACAGCCCGCTTGGAGTTTGCCAAAAGGCACCTAAAGGACTCTCAGAACATGAGAAACATGACATCATGGCCTCCAGGTCACCCTGAGCCTCTACACACATACAGTACTTCAGATAGAGAACGACATCATGGCCTCCAGGTCACCCTGAGCCCGCACACACATACAGTACTTCAGATAGAGAACGACATCATGGCCTCCAGGTCACCCTGAGCCTCTACACACATACAGTACTTCAGATAGAGAACGGCATCATGGCCTCCAGGTCACCCTGAGCCCGCACACACATACAGTACTTCAGATAGAGAACGGCATCATGGCCTCCAGGTCACCCTGAGCCTCTACACACATACAGTACTTCAGATAGAGAACGACATCATGGCCTCCAGGTCACCCTGAGCCTCTACACACATACAGTACTTCAGATAGAGAACGACATCATGGCCTCCAGGTCACCCTGAGCCCGCACACACATACAGTACTTCAGATAGAGAACGACATCATGGCCTCCAGGTCACCCTGAGCCTCTACACACATACAGTACTTCAGATAGAGAACGGCATCATGGCCTCCAGGTCACCCTGAGCCTCTACACACATACAGTACTTCAGATAGAGAACGACATCATGGCCTCCAGGTCACCCTGAGCCCGCACACACATACAGTACTTCAGATAGAGAACGACATCATGGCCTCCAGGTCACCCTGAGCCTCTACACACATACAGTACTTCAGATAGAGAACGGCATCATGGCCTCCAGGTCACCCTGAGCCTCTACACACATACAGTACTTCAGATAGAGAACGACATCATGGCCTCCAGGTCACCCTGAGCCCGCACACACATACAGTACTTCAGATAGAGAACGGCATCATGGCCTCCAGGTCACCCTGAGCCCGCACACACATACAGTACTTGCACACACACAAACACAAAGAAAATGTATCATACAGTCACATGGCCTCCACGTCATTTACTTCCTCAAGTCATTACCATCTCCTGCTAAGAGTTATTAAACAGTCCCCCGCCATCCCAGCTGAGCCTCCTTGACATAACCTTAACCAAGCCTGTCGCATAAATAATAGAGAAATGAACCGGCAATGCAATCCAAAGCAGAGTAACTCCTTTTAATATAAAGGACATGGATCGGCACCGACGTGGATGTCCTAACACCTTTCGTAGTTCCTAAAGGGAAATCTAAAGATAGAATGATCCCATTGGGAAAGTTTGTCCTTTATTAATCAGAAGAATACATCTCAGCTTGGGAAGGAGGAAGAAGATGATGGTGAGGATGAGGGGGAAGAGGAGTAAAACAAAGCAGGAGACAGAGTACAGGATACAGTAGTACAGTAGCTATAGCGTGTGGAAGACGTATCAGATCGAGAGAGGTATCCATGTCTCTTATTATTCTACAAACAAACATAAAGTCATCACCGGGAGAGGAAACACTCCAACACCTGATGCTCCGGCTCGTCCCTTACCTCCCAGCTTAGGTTACCCAGCAGGCCATTCTGCTGTCCGCGAGACAATAGCCGCGCAAAAAGACGACACCTCTTCCCCCTCTGGGTGTTCCGAGGCGCCAAAAAAGAAGAAGCAACACTATTGTTCGCGGAGATTAAAACATGTCGCAGTCTCTACCTCCCTGTTCTTTCCCCGATGGTAACTGGATCTGGCGATAGATGAAAAACAGTCCGTGAACTCGCTCTCTCTCTTTCTGTTCATGCTTTTTATTTTTATGAATGTGAATCTTTTTTTATTTGTCCCGTTTACTTTTGTTTTGGGGTGTTATTGTGTCCGTGTGTCTCGCGACGGTATGCTTAGCGGCTTAGTGCCTTAGTAGCTTGGCTCAGGCTGAATGGGGTAGCCTGTCCTTTCCCTGCATGTCTATGTAATACAGGTATAAGGTTGGTGTTATGACCACCTCTGTGTCCCATCTCGATTGTTACTGTGTGAAAAGAAATAGCTTCAAGTTATAAAAGAATCACGAGTGTCCCTTCCTTGTGAACCTACACTGGGAAACCTTATGTGGACGATATCATGCTGTGGGGATGTTTTTCAGCTGCAGGGACTGGGAGACAAGTCAGGTTTGAGGGAAAGATGAACGCTGCAAAGTACAGAGAGATCCTTGATGAAAACCTGCTCCAGGGAGCTCAGGACCTCAGACTGGTGTGAAGGTTTACCTTCCAACAGGACAATGATCCTAAGCACACAGCCAAAACAACACAGGATTGGCTTCGGGACAAGTCTCAGAATGTCCTTGAGTGGCCCAGCCAGAGCCCGGACTTGAACCCGATCTAATATCTCGATAGAGACCTGAAAATACTTGTGCTGCAACACTCCCCATCCAACCTGACAGAGCTTGAGAGGATCTGCAGAGAAGATTTAGAAAAACTCCCCAAATACAGGTGTGCCAAGCTTGTAGCGTCATACCAAGAAGACTCGAGGCTGTAATTGCTGCTAAAGGTGCATCAACACAGTACTGAGTAAAGGGTCTAAATACTTATGTAAATGTGATATTTCAGTTCTAAATATGTTTTTGCTTTGTCATTCTGGGGGTATTGTGTGTATATTGATAAGGGAAAAAAAACAATTTAAGCAATTTTAGAATAAGGCTGTAACGTAACAAAATGTGGAAAAACTGAAGGTGTCTGTATACTTTCTGAATGCACTGTATATACTAAAAGCATAACAACTGGTTATAAAGTGGCAGAATTGTCCTTAAATCAGCCCATCTCTATTTCACATCAGTTTCTTCTGGGTCCACTGGCCCTGACTGCTGTCTCCTACAGAATTTAGATGTACAGATTCAGGCCTAGATTCAATCAGATCAAGCTTTAACCTTTGATAGCCGACTCCCACACAGCTGATGTTTTGGCCATGTTGGATGTATAACTGAGTTGGAGCTGTCAAATTGGTGAGCAACTATTCTTGACCATTGTCACAAAGCCACACCCGTAACACTTGCGTTAGAAGTCCATAAAAAGAAAGTGTAGGCTTTATAGAAATAATGATGCTCGAATTTAAAATGATTGAATAAATGAATGAGGATTTCTGTCAGCCTAATCGAGGTGTAGATTAAGTCTCACATTCCAGTCTTTGAACTTGTAAACAAGGCTGCATGGGATTTCTCTTAGGGCGCTATTCAGTCTGTAATGCTGAAGAGTTCCAGATTCTGTTATAGAACGTTTAAAGGTCATTTCTGATTGAGCCGACATATTACCGGAAATGCAGTCTACGCCAAAGCGGGAACATTGCCTTTAAATTTCAATCACACCGTAAACATGAACTTCTGCGATGCGGATTGAATTGGAACCTTAATGTAACTCCGTGTCGCCAATGGCATTGTACTCTTTAAGTATAATTCCAGGAGCCGCTTGTGGATTTGACAGCTCTAACCCAGTTCCCAACCGACACTGCGGCTAAAGAGGATCTGATTGAATAGAGCCCCTAAAAATCCAGAGACGGGACTGTCACAGGTGTGACTTATTTTCATGTTTAAGCTAACTAACAGTCCTATTGGTTCATTTTTGTCTTCTAGGCAGCCGCCCACAGGAAGTGAATGCAGTCCGGAGGCATGGTGGAACCCAGGTTGTGGTGGCGGTCCTCTGCTCGGACGTTGCACGCATCAACTAATGGTTGCGTGCCATGTCATCGACAGTGCCGCCGGATTGATAACATATGATGTGCATAAATACCTATCCAGGCGTTGTAAGATCTGACATGTGTCAGCAAGGCCTGGGCACAGGAAGGCATCCTTTTCCTGAGCATGCAGCGGCTTCGCTTGGTCAGAGCAAATGGCGTTTGTGCTAAATGGAGATCTTGAAAAAATGGAAGCCTGCCCCCTGGGCTGCATCACTTCCTGTGCCACGTTTCTTTCATTTGAACTATGATGGTTTTTAAAGTTACAAATGTACCCACCATAAATTCATGCCCTATTAAAATATGTTGTTGGTTGAAAGTGTTGTCTTCGTCTACTTCACTAAGCCTTCTCAATCCAGATCACTTTTCCACCTCGTGACAGGTCCGCCACAAACTTGAGGTACAGCATACAGAGAATGTGACACCAGGGCAGATGATGGCCAATTAGGCTGCAACCACTGGTTGTATTTGTTTCCCATTCATCATGAACAAGATCACGGCTACTGTACACATCATTACAATGAGTGGGTGTTTGAGGTGCCTGGATAAACCTTTTATATCCCTCAAATTCAAATCTGGACCTCTGCAGACTTGGGACACCAGGTGGGTGCAATTAATTATCAGGTAAAATAGAAAACCAGTACTCCGGACCTCATATCGTAAAATGGGAGGCAGGTGGCATAGCGGTTAGAGATTTGGGCCAATAACAGAAAGGTCTCTAGTTCAAATCCCTGAGCTGACTAGGTGAAAAATCTGTTGATGTGCCCTTGAGGAAAGCACGTAACCCTAATTGCTCCAGGGTTGCTGTTGATAATGGCTGGCAGTGGCCCCACTCTCAGAGGGAGTTGGGATATGCAATAAACAACATTTTTTTACCTTTATTTAACTATTTAAGTCAGTTAAGAACAAATTCTTATTTTCAAGGACAGCCTAGGAACAGTTGGTTAACTGCCCTGTTCAGGGGCAGAACGACATATCTTTACCTTGTTAGCTCAGGGATTCGATCTGGCAACCTTTCGGTTATTAGGCCAACGCTCTAACCACTGGGCTACCTGCCACCCCACAATTCAAATTCACACGTGTATAAAACACACTTGTGAAATAGTCAAAATATAAGTACCCACCAAACCATTATAAGACTTAAATACCCCTGCTTTATATAATACATTTTATGGACCCTGCTGTTGACTTTTGAAAGCGAGAAAAGTTTCACATTTACCTTTTAAGGTGTATTCATTTGAAAAACAATAGTTATACTGAAATGAAGAGGGACCTGGACAAAACAATGTCTTCATAGTGAGTAACAATAACTTGTTACCACACTATTACCAAGTTAGTATTGTGCTGTAACGTAAAGTGCTCCCATTTTAAGAATGCAGAATGCCACCGTGGCTGTTACCTTATCTTGACGAACAATCACTGCACTCCTATGCGCTAATCAGTGGAACCCATGCACTCAGGAAACCTTGACTGTGTATAGAGCTGAGACAGCAGATACTGTGACTGTGAGAACCAGAATCACAATGGCGGATCGGGATGTAATAGGGTTGGAGCCTGCCTTGCAGAACAGAGGCAGGAGCCACAGCAGGGCTCAGATTCTCATTAGCTAAGGCCTGAGGAGTAACCCTAGCCGTGGGGATGGATAAATACTGTAGCAGCAGTGGTGTCTTCCCTTCCCTCTGAGTTGGCTCTCTTACCATGTGGATGACAGTGCATACAGTATGCAGCACAGATCACATGACTGTAGCGCCGACCTCAACATCATGTACATTCCGTTACTAGCCTCTCCAGCTCGGGTGATATCTCTTCTGGTGAGAGACAAGTGGTCCATGGAGCTCATCGAAGACAGACATTTCAGAATTGGGAGCATCACAGGATGGTCTAGTCCTACTGTTCACTGCTCACCCTCATTTTGGTAGCGCAGGCCTAGCTAGCGCTTTCTTCTTATTATATCTGACCATGTTCCATTTCAACTCTGCTACTTTACTGGAGGAATTTAAAGTGATTGATGCACAAAGTAAACAGCAGTATCGGTCCGACTTCCGCAACAACTAAGGGATGGATTCAATCGGTATCGTTATACCTCGATTGAAAAATAAAGGCAATGTCCCTGCGTTCCATGGAGACTGGATTCACGGCAAATGCTGCATATGTCGGCTCAATGGGAAATGACCTTTACATTTGAATGCATTTCAGAGACACGGACTGAATCCAGCCCTAAGAGCACAAAACTCAACTTCTTGGCTTTTGTTGACTTGCAGTTATCACGTTGCAGCAGAGGTGAACCTGTGCACACGTGCAAATACTCTGTGTGAGTCAGTGGAGGCTGGTGGGAGGAGCTATAGCAGGACGGCCTCATTGTAGTGGCTGGAATGCAATAAATGGAACGGAGTGAAACGTGGTTTGATATCGTTCCATGAATTCCATTCCAGCCACTACAATGAGCCCGTCCTCCTATAGCTCCTCCCACCAGCCTTCACTCGTGTGAGTGCATCGTCGTGCGTCGCGCTCACCTGCAATATCTTCGGTTCCTCCTGATGATTGTAGCAACATCATCACGCTGAGTTTCAGTTTAATCTTCAATTCACAAATTGGGATTTACCCATATTGGTTTCAATGAGTCGAAATCAGATTGTACAGACCCCTGTATCTGTCCAGTGTGTAGTAAGAACAGCTGAACATATGCATTCAAGTAGAATCCTAAATTCCATAGTCATTCCATTTGAACAGTAGTAATTTTCATAAATAATCTGTACTCCCTGACAACATAATCAGTAAACTGTTTTTAGAGGCTGACTCTAATCTGCATGAATGTCCCATTGAGAGACAAAATATAGCAGTGTGTCGGCGACAGCGCCATACCTTCAAGTGTGCGTTTGTGTGCGACTCGTGATTCCACCAATGCACTTCCGAAACAATACAAAAGGGAGACATGCTTGGTCTATGGTGATGTGTTCAGTACTGGGAGCTAGTACATATAGTGAAGTACTACTGTAAAAAGTGATGGAAGCTGGACTGTAGGGACAAATCCAATAAAGAGGGGCCTATAGAGTCCTTTCTGATGGGTGGAGATGTGACAAGCTGCCAGCTCATATGCTGTTGTGGTTGAGTCACTTCACTGTGGGTCGCGGGTCCCTCTCGCCCCCATCCCTGGCCTCACCCCACTCGCTCACAGCCTCGTTTGAGCCATTAGGGCCATGGCAGAAGACGCCCCGCGTTTCAACCCACCGCTCCACTCGCCCAAACCCCCACCCGCCTCTTCCCTCTGCTACTCCATCCCTTCACCCTCTCTGCGTCTTATAGACAACCTGCCATGACACGTTGGCTGAGGGTTAACTGCACCACGCTACGGTGTTTAGGGTGTGTTGTGAAAAGCCCTCCCTGGCAATGTCATGATTACATGTCTGTCCATCAGCCAGCGCGGGAGCAGCTCCACGAAGACACACCAGGAATTTGAAGGGGTTAGCTGTATTTGCACGAGTGATTGAACTGAAGTGATTCATCAGGAAACTCAGTCTCACATTGATAAAGCTCAAGGGAGTCGAATGCATAAGCGTCTGTGAGTCGTGTCTTTGTGTTGTGCAACTTTGACGTATCCGTTTCAGTTTCAATACTTCCCAGAGAATCTAATATTTGATTGTGTTATGCCTTGCCCTTTTAGCTGGCAAGGAAACAACATTTCTTGGCTGGTAGGACTGTTTTGTCTGGACTTTCTGCCTGCTTACCTACAATGCAGAGGCAGACAAGTGTTGGGTTTCCCCCATTTCTGGTAAATAACATCTGTAGGAAATACAAGGATTACAACTGGTTTGAAACAGCCAAATTAGGCATTGTAATGCTCCAACAGTGTTGTAATCCTGCAGGAAACCTGAACACGGCACATGTAGTGATACCATCGCTCAAAGTTGAGTTTGAATTTAAAAGGATCTTTTGTTTAGATGGTCATTCGCTTAGTTCTTGTTCTCAACACCTATGTTTTCATTCTTCGACAGCGAGAGCCCAACATAATCAATGTGGGTTGAGAATGTCTATACCACCTGTGCTTTCTGAGAAATATCAATGCTGTAGCTAGATTGTGATGAGTGTGTTTCATGAAACAAGGGGAGCGGTATAGGAGGAGAGAGATGCAGGTTGACTTGGCTGAGGATTCACCCTTAGGGCAGATGTGCTAATGGGAGACGATGGGGTCTCTCTCTCTCGAACACACACACACACACACCAGAGCTATGGTTATGAGGAGGGCACAGATGTAATGAGATCGTGATCCAAAGTGATATAGGGTGGATATATGGGAGACGTGTGTGAGGAATTCATAATTGTGTCCCAAGATTTGGCATGGTGAAATGGTTAGCCTAAATCCCATTCAGTCACTGGATATAAATGGGATATACCGGTGTTACGTTGATATTAAAGCTAGACTCAGCGAGGCGACGCCGCACGCGCGAAGTAAGTGTCAATTTCTGCAACAACTAAGAATGTTGAAGCAGAGCTAAGCGCCGCAGCTACGTTGTAGCAGCGCGAAGCACACCCATGCACATCGCGCTCATCTAAACGGCATAGTCTACCTTTAGTGTTATGCTTCCATCTTTACAGTTTACAGGTATTGATTGTGATTTCCTTTTAGACTGATGCCAAAGTAATGGTATTAAAAATGGGTAGGTTCAGGTAGAAGATTTGTTTTTTTACAGGATATGACATTACTACAGTGACAAGCAGACATACACGGCGGCACATAGACATTTGGGTAGCAGCTTTATTTTTGTGCAAGTCTCTTAGCACGTGTCAGAGACGGGGGTGTGCTTTGCAACAAATGCTTTACATTAGAGTGGGCTTGGCTGCATTGGTCACAGTGACCCTGCTATTCATGCCAATTCATAACATGGCTGCTCTGGTTCTATGTCCCCATGGCTGTCCCCATCTGAAACTGCCTAGGTCCCATGTCACCTCCCTGACCTGTCATCCCTGTGACTATCTGTTATATTATCATTCAGCCATCACAATGAGAGATATGGTCATCAAAAGACAGACGGTATTCGATCGGTGTGAGGCATTGGCTGAGTATTTGCGTTGCTTTCCCAGTCGATGCCTCTCGCCTGTCCAGTGAACCGTTCGTAAACAAAAAGCAGGCACCACAATGTAAGTTGCTTCAGCAGCTGTATGTTTCATGCCCACTAAAAAGTGATTTGATAAGGTGTGTGTAATTTTTAATAACTTTACACATAACAGAAACAAGTAATATCAGCAGGTAGGTGAAAAACAAGCAGCAAGTGTTTTTCCCCCTCCAGAATTCATAAAAACAATACCTAAATCCATTAAAAAAGAAAATCCATCCAATCCTTGATAACTTGCCACCATGCATTATGTAAGGCTTTAGTTCCCTAATTGCGCTAACAAACCTAGACTAGATGACGCTGTGTAATGGTTTAAGCTAGCTATCTCTAATCAAAATCGTTCTCGAGCTAGCAAACGTTGTACTATACAGCTCACTAGGCTTCTGCATGTCTTACAGTGTTAAACAGAGGTAGTAGATAGTAGGGATTGGTAAACGTCGCCACAGAACTAGTGCAATGGCAAACTGATAAGACATATAGAACCTTCATTGCTGGTTTATCCCTGGATAAGTATTACTGCTGGCTTAAGTTTTATTGGTGGCTTGGCATATATGAAAATGGCTCAGATGGTATGTCCTCCAATAACCCCTTAACAGCTTTCCCCTATATTGTTCTCCCTATCCCTTATGCTACTGATCCAATCCTCCAACTCCATACAACTACTCATCGGTGTCCTGGAAAAATCTCTAACCCCACACCCACCTTGTTAAACGACTCAACTGATCATCGACACCTCGAATAGCTTCATCAGACATGTTAGCACTGGGCAATTAAAAACTGCATGCACACAGTATTACTCTCAAAGACCAGGGGGTTGGGGACCACTGAGTGAGAGGGATTGTGTTGGCATGGATCATTGCTGGTTTGGATGGGGGGGTGCTAAAGCAGTTACATAAGGGATGGTTGAGCTGTTGGGGAAGAGCTTGGGCTGTTCTTTCAGCTGTTCCCTGAGGGCCCCGGTATCCGTGGCCCTCCAGACGTGGAGGGCTGTACCGGCCGAGAGAACCAGGAAGAGGAGGAAGGCGGTGGGGTAACCCACCCAGTCCACCAGACCCCCCGCCAGGGCACTGAACATCAGCTTCCCCAGTACCTCCAGGGTGGACAAGAAACTGTAGTGGGTGGCCTGTCGGGAGAAGAGGAGAGGGGAGAAAGGAGAGGGTTAAGTAGGGGCGAGGGCAGAGAAAAAAAAAAAACTGGACTCTGGTGACATTTTTGTCTCAGGTATGTGGTCATCGCTTGTCTTTTAACTGGTGTTTGCGAGAAAAATCAGTGGGGAGACAAACTCCCACAAAAAAAGGAGGAGGGACAGGAGACAGAGAAAATGAAGGAAATACTACAGAAGAAGACAGGAACCAAAAGAGTAATTGAAGAGGGAGCCAGAATGATAAAGCTTGAGATTTGTCTCCAATGTGTGGATGGAGGCCAGCTGGTGATTGGTATCTGGGTCCAGGCCTGCAGGCTCTTAGAGGGAGAGAGGAGAAAGAGAGAGAAATAGTGAGAGAAAGAGCAAGAGAGAGAGACAAGACCAACACAGATTACCTAACATCCCAGACTCTACCTCTCAGGCCCACAGCAACACAACATAACTAACGGAGATTCGTGGGTCTCCACCCTCTACTGACACCTACACACGGTGCAACCCTATTCCATACACTCATGTGTTTACTCCAACAGACTTCAAGTGTGCCAATGTTGGTATTTCGAACCATTATTATTATTTTCAAAAAGCGTAAAAAAATAACCACTTTAAAATTGGACATACAGCAACAATTGCAAAGCGTACGACATTAAATTACACAATTTAAAAAGCCCATTTCATTGAAAATGTCACAAACTGGACAATCTTTAGCAACTTACTTGGAGGAGATGGTGATTGGGTCTAAATAGCTGTATGGTGTTTGGTAGTCTAGAGGTTAATAGCATTGGGCCAGTAACCAAACGGTCGATGGTTCAAATCCCTAGCCGACTAGGTGAAAAATCTGTTGATCTGCCCTTTAGCAAGGCACTTAAACCCTAATTACTCCTGTAAGTCGCTCTGGATAAGTGTGTACTACAATATAAATTCAGTGTAATTTCTCCCAAAAGTCACTCTTTTCGCATACAAAGACAATTTTCTCAGATACATCTGTATTCATCACATTTAGTGTGGTTATCCTTAGATATATTCTCTGTAATTGTTGATATTTTGTCAATTTTTTATTCTAGATAACATTTTCTTTGAAAACATGCACTTCAGCATTAAACAGATAGAAAGATTAAAAAAGTATTTATGGACAGGTCAGGTCCTGGAGTGTCTTAACAGAATGAAACAAAAATATTTAGGCATACTTCATCCAGTGTCCAGAAAAAAAAATTGCGCGATATGCAAATATGTGCATATTTAATGAGACATTGCCTCATTTGCATATCTTAATAAAATATTTCAGAAAAAAAATGGAAATACAAAAAAGTTATTGGTGTTTGTACATTCAACTGGTAAAAGTTGATTGTGATATCATTAAGGGTAAACAAGTACCCTATGAGTGTGGTGCCTGGCCTTAAACCACCTCCACAAACTACTAACCACTTAACAAAATGTATTTATTTCAGCACAAGACACTAAAGCATCTGCTGTGGCATGCAGTGCTGGCTACGCCGAAATCCACATGAACAAAGTGAAAGGAACCTAACTCAATAAGAGGAGTAGGTTCCCTTGGAAAACATTGTTGAATGATTACGGTGAGCAGATGACTTCGATTATTAAAACTTTGTGCAGTGAAAAGGCCTTCGTTTGTTGTGCCTTTGACGCTGTGTAATATAGCTCCTGTGTGGCTATGAGAAACTTAGCCAGTTACCCGACTCGGACAAATGTCACTGGTGGCAAAATGGGCGAGCTGTAAAGGAGACATTTCCCAGGCATCTTTGCTGGGTCTCAGTAGAGTCCAGTGCTGGGTTGAACCGGGTTCACACAGCCGGAGCGCTTGTAGACCCGAGTTAAGTGAAGTGCTTTTATTCGAGCGAACTTGTTTAAGGGATTCCGTTTCTCTCTCCTGGGCCCTCGACAAGCACTCATGGTATCAGCTTTCCGTCACTGGATATGACCTTAAAATAACAGGCAGCTATATGTGTCATGAGAACATTTCAAATTAACCCCGGAGGTTATCGCCTGTCTTTATCATCAAGGATTTGTGATGAGCTTTGTTTCATTAGCTTTTTCTTCCTTAATTGCTCAGACACAGCCCTGTATCCTCCTTGGTGTAGCTTTCCTAGTCGCCGACTCCTTGGTAGAACCGAGGCAACTCATCACCTTCAGAATTGATTGAGTGATGTTTGAGAGGCTGCAAACGGATCACCTCCAGGCAGCGATGGCCCAGTTTGAGTGGGACAAAAAATAAGTTATGTCAAAGACGAGGGGGAGAGAGAGAGAGAATGAAAAAGAGAAAAAGGGAGAGAGGGAGTGAAAAAGAAAAAGGGCTTGTCAGTCCCAGATGACGGGTGGGTGTTGTTGCTTTGAGGAGGGCTACCTGTCCTGCCTGTTGACACCACAGGATATGACCTAACTCCATAGAACGAGCACTTTAAAAAGAGAAAAGTGGGGAAAGCAGAGAGGGTACAGAACAGAGCAGGTTAGCCTGGTCTCTTTGTTGCGTTTGTTCACAGCCAGGAGTTTCTGTTTCGATGGCTTACATAACAGAGCACCCCTGTGGCCGCGACGGGGTTCGGACAAACCCTCATCCTCTTAGGTAGAAGCCTCTCCTCCAAGCTGAGGTAAATGGCTGAGAGCTCCATTCTGTAAATGTGTGCATGACCTTCAAAATGTGGGGCAACAACAAAAATGTAAACAATGGAGCAAATGCATCCCTATGACATTTTAAAATTCCATGAGAATATCTTTATGTATTAAAACATGATGTCAAGCTGAATATAATTTGTTTCTCACACCTAGGACCTGACTTGGCCATGGGAAATGATGTTCTAGGTGTTACTTTTCTTTACATCTGAACAGTGTAGCTGGGAACAAACGCGTTACATTCATTTCTGGAACTAGGTATCTTTCATGTATTTTCTTTAAAGATTCCACCTACGCCTCTGTGAAAATGTTGCCTTTCATCTAAACCAGCTTTGGCAAGGACTAAAGCATGAATATTCTATTGTTGTCCAACACCAAACTTGTCCTTGTCGTTATGAAAAAGTATAAACACAAAAACGACAGTCTAAGTCTGCATGACATCGCCGCAGCCTGGTCCAAATAGCATAGCTACCTGCTCCATCTTTTCACCCCCCCCCCCCAAAAAACCTTGAGTTTAAAAATGTCAATCTACCAAGCAAGGCAACTAAAAATGGGCAGAGCAAACCTGTTTTGGTTATTTCTGGTACACTATATGACCAAAAGCATGTGGACACTTGCTTGTCGAACATCTCATTCCAAAATCATTGGCATTAATATGGAGTTGGTCCCCCCTTTGTTGCTATAACAGCCTCCACTCGTCTGGGAAGGCTTTGCACTAGATGTTGGAGAACTGCTGCGGGGACTTGCTTCTATATAGCCACAAGAACATTATGCTTGGTTCGCAGTCGGCGTTCCAATTCATCCGAAAGGTGTTTGATGTGGTGGAGGTCAGGGCTCTGTGCAGGCCAGTCAAGTTCTTCCACACCGATCTCGACCAACCATTTCTGTATGAACCTTGCACATGGGAGTATTGTCATGCTGAAACAAGAAAGGTCCTTCCCCAAACTGTTGCCACAAAGTTGGAAGCACAGAATCTTCGAGAATGTCATTGTATGCTGTAGCGTTAAGATGTTCCTTCACTGGAACTAAGGGGCCTAGCCAGAATCATGAAAAGCAGTCCCAGAGCATTATTCCTCCTCCACCAAACTTTACAGTTGGCACTATGCATTGGGGCAGATCGTGTTCTGTGGCATCCGCCAGAACCCAGATTAGTCCGTCAGACTACCAGATGGTGAAGCGTGATTCATCACTCAAGAGAATGCAGTCCAATGGCGGCGAGCTTTACACCACTCCAGCGTCGCTCGGCATTGCGCATGGTGATCTTAGGCTTGTGTGCGGCTGCTCGGCCGTGGAAACCCATTTCCCGCCGAACAGTTCTTGTGCTGACGTTGCTTCTCGAGACAGTTTGGAACTCGGTTGCAACACTCACTACAGAGGACAGACGATTGTTACACGTGTTTCAGTACACAGTGGTCCTGTTCTGTGAGCTTGTGTGGCATATCACTTCGCAGCTGTACGGTTGTTGCTCCTAGATGTTTCCACTTCACAATAACAGCACTTACATTTGACCGGGGAAGCTCTAGCGGGGCAGAAATTTGACAAACTGACCTGTTGGAAAGGTAGCATCCTATTACGGTGCCACATTGAAAGTCACTGAGCTCTTCAGTAAGGCCATTCTAATGCCAATGTTTGTCTATGGAGATTTTATATACATATATGTATTCAATTTTATATACCTGTCAGCAACGGGTGTGGCTGAAATAGCTGAATCCACTCATTTGAAGGCAGGGTAGCCTAGTGGTTAGAGCGTTGGACTAGTAACCGGAAGGTTGCAAGTTCAAACCCCTGAGCTGACAAGGTCGTTCTGCCCCTGAACAGGCAGTTAACCCACTGTTCCTCGGCTGTCATTGAAAATAAGAATTTGTTCTTAACTGACTTGCCTAGTAAAATAAAGGTAAAAAAAGATACTTAAAAAATAGCTTTTCATTCAGCAGGTTTGACCTCAAACTACAGTACCATTGGAAATTGCTGTTGAAAGTTCAATTTATATTCCTAAAACTTCAGTTGAAAATGATGACATTGCTGCGTCCTGTTGATAAGATATACTGATAATGTAAAAACAGTTTTAATGTGTCCAAATTAATAAGCCATTAATAAACGAGGATTCCGTGAAGCTGCCATCAAGGAAAGGGAAACAAATCTCTTTTTCTTCAACAAATCAGGACCCGCCATAGGATATCACCAGTGTCAACGGTTGGCTCTTATTTAAGTGAGAGTTAAACTGTCAAGTCCGCTTATTGGTGTGTGATCAGCGACTTTTATAGAGAGATCGTCCCCAATTACACGTACCGTTTGTGACAGAAAAGTCCTGAGACCCCCAGCTAATATGACAGAAATCAGCATTACAAAACCAAAGATATTGGTCTGTTTTAAGCTACTGAACTTGTGTCATCGTGCTGACTATAAACGCTTATACTAACATTACCAATCTGAGGTCAAAAGGATGTGGTTAAGACGTCAGCTTGTGTAATGTAGTAACACATACTGTCCACATGGAAAGTAGCGCCATTTACATTGTATATAATTATACATGGCAAAATATTTCAATGTCTTAATTTAAGATCGTAAATGAAGCAAATTCACATTTGTTCAATGATCAAATATTTCTCACTAGTTTAACCATTTCGAGAAAAACAAAATACTCACAACTAAACCAGGCGCTCTAGACTAGAGCATCCATAGGATCTGTGCAGCAGCCAGACAATGTTTTGGTTCGGATTAAATTGCGATTTTGTGCCACTGGTCTACACACAATACCGGACAATGACAAAGTGTTTAGGCATTTCTTACAAATATATATATAAAAAAAGCTGAAATGTCTTGAGTCAAGAAGTATTCAAACCCTTTGTTATGGCAATCCTAAATACATTCAGGAGAAAATTACAGTGCATTCAGGAAAGCATTCAGACCCATTAACTTTTTACACATTTTGTTACGTTACAGCCTTATTCTAAAATGGATTCTTTTTAAATTCACACTTATGAATCTACACACAATACTCCATAATGACAAAGCAAAAACTGGTTGAGAAATATTTGTAAATGTACAACAAATATTACATTTACATACATTTTCAGACCCTTTACTCAGTACTTTGTTGAAGCATCTTTGGCAGTGATTAGTGCCTTGAGTCTTCTTGGGTATGACGCTACAAACGTGGCACACCTGTATTTGGGAGTTTCTCCCATTCTTCTCTGCAGATCCTTTCAAGTTCTGTCAGGTTGGATGGGAAGCGTCGCTGCACAGCTATTTTAAGTCTCTCCAGAGATGTTTGATCGCGTTCAAGTCCAGGCTTTGGCTGGGCCACTCAAGGACATTCAGAGACATGTCCCAAAGCCACTCCTGCATTGTCTTGGTTCGGTGCTTAGGGTCGTTGTCCTGTTGGAAGGTTAACCTTCGCCCCAGTATGAGATCCTGAGCGCTCTGGAGCAGGTTTTCATCAAGGATCTCTGTACTTTGCTCCGTTCATCTTTCCTTTGATCCTGACAAGTCTCCCAGTCAATGCTTCACTGTAAGGACGGTATTGGCCAGGTGATGAGCAGTGCCTGGTTTTCTCCAGACGTGACGCTTGGCATTCAGTCCAAAGAGTTCAATCTTGGTTTCATCAGACCAGAGAATCTTGTTTCTCATGGTCTGAGAATCCTTTAGGTGCTCTTTGGCTAAATCCAAGCGGGCTGTCATGTGCCTTTTATTGAGTAGTGGCTTCTGTCTGGCCACCATACCATAAAGGCCTGATTGGTGGACTGCTACAGAGATGATTGTCCTTCTGGAAGGTTTCTAGTCACCTCCCTGACCAAGGCCCTTCTGCCACGATTGCTCAATTTGGCTGGGCAGCCAGCTCTAGGAAAAGTCTTGGTGGTTCCAAACTTCTTCCATTTAAGGATTATGGAAGCCACTGTGTTCTTGGGGACTTTCAATGCTGCAGACATTTTTTGTACCCTTCCCTAGATCTGTGCCATGATACAATCCTGTCTCAGAGAATTCCTTCGACCTCACAGCTTGGTTTTCGCTCTGACATGCACTGTCCACTGTGGGGCCTTACATAGACCGGTAGATGTCTTTCGAAATCATGTCCAATCAATTGAATTGACCACAGGTAGACTCCAATCCAGTTGTAGAAACATCAAGGATGTTCAATGTCTCAAAGCAAAGGGTCTGAATACTTTTTAAAATAAGGTATCTGTTTTTAATACATTTGCTAACATCTCTAAAAACCTGTTTTCGCTTTGTTATTAAGGGGTATTGTGTGTAGATTGATGAGGATTTTTTTAAATGTATTCCATTTTAGAAAAAGGCTGTAACGTAACAAAATGTGGAAGTCAAGGGGTCTGAATACTTTCCGAATGCACTGTGTCTGCAATGTTCCTCAGTCGAGCAGTGAATTTCAAACACCGATTCAACCACAAAGACCAGGAAGATTTCCAAAGCCTCACAAAGAAAGGCACCTATTGGTAGATGGGTAAAAATAAAAAGCAGACATTGAATATCCCTTTGAGCATGGTGAAGTTATTACACTTTGGATGGTGTCTCAATACACCCAGTCTCTACAAAAATGCAGGCGTCCTTCCTAACTCAGTTGCCAGAGAGGAAGGAAACCGCTCCGGGATTTCATCATGAGGCCAATGGTAACTTTAATACAATTACAGATTTTAATGTCTGTGATAGGAGAAAACTGAGGCTGGATCAACAACATTGTTGTTACTCCACAATACTAACCTAAATAACAGTGTGAAAAGAAGGAAGCCTGTACAGAATAAAAATATTCCAAAATATGCATCCCGTTTGCAATAAGCCACTAAAGTAAAACTGCAGAAAATGTGGCAACAAAATTAATTTTATGTCCTGAATACAAAGCATTATGTTTAGGGCAAATCCAACAGAACTCATCACCGAGTACCACTCTTCATATTTCCAAGCATGGTGGGGGTTGCATCATGTTATGGGTATGCTTGTCATCGGCAAGGACAGGAGTTTTTTTTTTAGGATAAAAGGAAACCGCCAAGCACAGGCAAAAATCCTAGAGGAAAACCTGGTTCAGTTGGCTTTCCAACAGACCCTCAAAGACAAAATGACCTTTCAACAGGACAATAACCCAAAACACAAGGCCAAATATACACTGGAGTTGCTTACCAAGATGACATTGAATGTTCCGGAGTGGCCTAGTTACAGTTTTGACTAAAAATTGTCTTGAAAATCTATGGCAAGATATGAAAATGGCTGTCTAGCAGTGATCAACAACTAACTTGATGTGAAATTACTGTATTGTACAATCCAGGTTAGAAAATCTCTTAAGAGATTTACCCAAAAATAATCGCTGCCAAAGGTAATTCAAACATGTATTGACTCAGGGATGTGAATACTTATGTAAATTAGATATTTCTATATTACATTTTCAATAAATTTGCAAAAAAACAAATAAAAACTTGTTTACACTTTGTCATGGGGTATTGTGTGTAGATAGAATAGATTATATATATTTTTTTACCTATCCATTTTGAATTCAATCTAACAACAAACTGGGGAATAAGTCAAGGGGTATGATGAATACTTTCTGAAGGCACTGTAGGTACTGTATTGACAGGTGTGTAGAGAGTGGCTCTTACCTGTACACTCTCCTCCGCTCTCTGTGTGCAGTGCATCATGGTTGTGAAGGTGAGCGTGGTGATGAGGCCGCCCAGGAAGTGCTGAACGCTCAAACTCAACACAGCCATAACTGAGGGGCAGAAACACAGCCTGAGAAACTTGACACGTCTCAATATGACCGTAGCACAAAGCTGCGAGACATTACGGCACATCCGGTTCTACGTTAGCGCCATTTAAAATCTCCCTTTTCGCTCAGAAATTCCTACTGGATGGATGGTGTGAGGAGAGCTCTGTGGCACAACGTGCATCAGAGGAGACTGATTTGTTGCTGAACAAAGGTAGAAGTGTGTGGGGGGGGGGGGGCGTCTCCCCGCGTTCCCCCAATCAAGTCGTTCCCTCTCAGGAGATGAGAGCAGAACACAGGCAACACAGAGCATCTCTCAGCTCCCACTGACGGTGAATTATTCACCAGAGATGTCGAGTTTTGCTGAATAAGACTTCTCCATTTCATAAGATTCAGAGAGCGAGACACTAACTCAGCTCATCAGAGTGAGAGAAGGGGGTACTCATGTAATATTAAGAATTTTGCGGCAAAACATTGTCACATTTTTGGATCTTTGGCATCACAAGAGGGAGGCCTCCACTTCGAGGTTTCCAGAGTGAACAGCTCAACAAAGGTTCAAACAGGTCACACAGACAGCTTCTGTTCTTCGTTCAGCTTTCCTTCATTTGCATGAGATTAAAACGGAGAGAGCAGAGAGGGGGGGATCTGAGATTTGTAGATCTACAAAGATATTCTAGTGTATCCTAGCAGTGAATCCCTTTCATTCTTTTTTGACAACAATAATTATTTGAATCCCCTTTCTGCTTGGCTGGGGAGCATGCATGGCTTATGCAACATACTGAATGGACTTTGGGACGGCAGGTAGCCTAGTGGTTAGAGCGTTGGGCCAGTAACCGAAAGGTTGCTGGATCGAATCCCCGAGCTGACAAGGTAAAAATCTATTGTTCTGCCCCTGAACAAGGCAACACCATGCTGTTCCCCGATAGTCCGGCATTGTAAATAATAATTTGTTCTTAACTGACTTGCCTAGTTAAATAAAGGTTAAATAAAAAAGAATATATAAAAAAATGGAGTATCAAATGTTATGTATAGACCTAAATGTGGATGGTCGCACATGACACAACGTGTTATTTGCCTCGCCATGGGGACAGGGGTTTATGTGGGGTTAGAGGACGCAACCTGGACATCCATGAATCGACATATGCGAACGTGAGGTGATTACCTTGAAAACAACGGTCGGACATCTTGGACGCAGTCCCCAGTTCTGTATACCCCAGTGGGTTAGAGTGCCGCATGTATGGGTATCCGGTAAAGTCCATCCCGTGCAGCTTTCATGTACAAAAGCGGATCGATCTGGGAGCCCTGTGGGTCTAATATTCATAGCTACCTGTATGAGTCAGTGAGGCTACATCGAGGTGCCTGCCTTCATTCATCAGTCCCACAGTCACCTGCTCCCACATCGTAAAAGGAAAAAAAGATATCGAGCTACGGATGGACAAATAAATGTGGCTAGAGGGGGACTAGGGACGCGCGTGTAAGTCGAGATCAGTGGCTAAGGACAGGCTGGTTAGAGTCAATGATGTACTTGTATGTCCATGGTTAAGTGGGTGAACTGATGCCTAGTCAAGAGTGCGGTCGGGTCTTCTCTCACCTTTCATGAGTGGGGAGGGTTCCAGCACAGTCAGGAGGGAACTCTGGAACACCATGCTGACCGTCCGCATTACAAACACCCGCCTCATCAGAGAGCCAATACTGTGGAGACACACAAGACAAACAACGAGTCACACTCTTAAAATAAAAAGGTTCCAAAAGGGTTATTTTATTCCCCAAAGAGGAAACCTTTTTGTTTCCTGGTAAAAAAACAAACATTTCTGGCTCTGTGTGTGGAAAGGGTTGTACATGGAACCCAAAACGGTTCTACTTGGAACCAACAAGGGGTCTCCTATGGGGACAGCTGGAGAACCCTTTTAGGTTCTAGATAGAAAAAATTGTGCTAAGAGACAAATGCAATTTGACACACACACACACACACACACACACACACACACACACACACACACACACACACACACACACACACACACAGATAAAGAATACTGTGAAGTATGTGCATGCTAACAAAAACAAACACAATATTTCCCCTCTACAGTTGCTCACACGAGTGAGCGCATGCACACACACGACGTGTCGCCAGACGCTAATCGATTCCCCAATAGTCTAAGAGCTTTGTCTCCCGGTGGGAATGGCTCATGTGGTAATCAATAACCTAAGGACCTCCCCAGCGTGGAAGTGAATTAATGACCATCAGGACACTCGCCCTCTTAGAGCAGTGTGCGTTGTGTGTGTGTGTGTGTCACCTAGGGATTACCACTGTGGCAATCATTCTCCAAAAAGGTCCCTGTCAATCAGACGAACCTGGCCCGTGTCACTGTCTGATATCTATACAACCCATCTGACATTGAACACAGTTTAGTTTGAACTCAGGCTAATGTGAGCATACAGTCGGTTTCATAAGAATTCACCCCCCTTGGATTTCTTCACATTTTATTGTGTTACAAAGTGGGATTAAAATGGATTTAAAAATGTATTTTTTTTTGTGTCATCTACAAAAATACTTTGTAACTATCATGTCGTAAAAATGTATGTAAAATGAAACACTAATATAGTTTGATTAGATAAGTATTCACACCCCTGCGTCAATACAAGTTAGAATAATCTTTGGCAGTGATTACAGCTGTGAGTCTTCTTGGGTAAGCCTCTAAGAGCTGTCCACACCTGGACTGTGCAATATTAGCCTATTATTATTTACAAAACTCTTCATGCTCTGTCAAGGTGTTGGGGTGTCACGGCTAGAAAGTCACTTTCACGTCAAGCCATGGATCTTCAAGCAGATTTACGTCAAAACTGTAACTTGGCCACTCAGGAACATTCGTTATGTTATAGGTTATTGTCCCGCTGAAAGGTGTATTCCTCCACCAATGTCTGATTAAAAGTAGGTTTTCCTTGAGGATCTTGCCTGTGCTTAGCGCCATCTTGGTTTATTTTTGTCTAGCATATTTTTGTCTAGCATCTACCAATCACTATCCTTCTTCATGAGGCTTCCGATATGCTCCCTGTTTTTTTGTTTGTTGAATCTGTGCTGTATGTATGGGGGACAGAGGAAGGGGTAGTCATTAAAAATCATGTCAATCCCTGTTATTTCACACAAAGTGAGTCCATGTAACTTATGTGATTAGTTAGGCAAAATGTTACTCCTGAAACTAGTTTAGGCTTGCCTAAACAAAGGGTGTGAATAATTATACTATATTACAGTTATATATTATATATTACAGTTATTTCATTTTTATTACATTTGTAAACGTTTGTAGAATTTTCTTTTCACTTTGACATTATGGAGTATTTTGTGTAGATCAACGGGGAAAAAAAGGCACAATTAAATACATTTCTATACCACTTCGTAATGCAACAAAATGTTAAGAAAGAAAGAAAAAAAGGGACATACCTACAAACTATCCCAAAATGGTATATCAAATAGAATCTGTCTCCTTCTGACATTCTCAGTCTGTAAGCCTACAGGACCTACAGGGTCCTTCCAACCTGAAAAACAATCTGCTATCATTCACATGCTAAAGACATTCTTTCCCTTCGTTCATTATTCCCTCCCTTCTCAATGACACTCTTTGAAATCGGTCTCTCTGGGGAGTTGCCGTAGTGATGGGGCGAGAGAGGAGAACCTGCCTCGCCACTGACACCTCACACTGGCTAGGCCCCGATACCATATAGGCTCTCAGGTTGTGTGGGAAAATACATACGCAATGTTATTTATAGATTGCATTACATCCCATGTGCCGAGGGCGGAAGCTATAAAGTGAAGCTATGGGCAGATGTATGGTCTTATGCAATGCAGGATGAGTTAGGGTACTGTATGCGCTGTAATGGTAATTGCTGAAACTGTAAGGTTAAGTAGCAATTGAAAGGAGTATTCAAAGCGCTACAGCTGAGGCACGGTAGTGATATTGTGTGTACAGTGATAACTGCTTAATGACTTCAGCCCAGATTTGATGTGCAGGTGCTTTATTTCAAAACGCACTCCACATGGCCAAAAGTATGTGGACGACCCTTGGATTTGGCTATTTCTGCCCTGCTAGAGATGCCCCGGTCAACTGTAAGTGCTGTTATTGTGAAGTGGAAATGTCTAGGAGCAGTAACAGCTCAGTTGCGAAGTGATAGGCCACACAAGCTTACAGAACAAGACCACAGAGTACTGAAGCGCGTAAAAATTGTAAGTCCTGGGTTGCAAACACTCACTCCCGAGTTCCAAACTGAGCTTCATGAAATTGGTTTCCATGGCAAAGCAGCCGCACAAAAGCCTAAGATCACCATGCACAACGCCAATTGTCGGCTGGAGTGGTGTAAAGCTTACCGCCATTGGACTTTGGAGCAGTGGAAACATGTTCACTGGGGTGATGAATCACGCTTCACCATCTGGCAGTCCGACGGACGAATCTAGGTTTGGCAGATGCCAGGAGAACGCTACCTGCCACAATGCATAGTGCCAACTGTAAAGTTTGGTGGAGGAGGAATATTGGTCTGGGTCTTTTTTTCATAGTTCAGGGGAGGCCCTTTAGTTCCAATGAAGGAAAATCTTAAAAACTACAGCATACAATGACATTCTAGACGATTCTGTGCTTCCAACTTTGTGGCAACAGTTTTGGGAAATCCCTTTCTTGTTTCAGCATGACAATGCCCCCATGCACAATGTATAGAATGTATAGATGTATAGAAATAGTTTGTTGAGATCAGTGTGGAAGAACTCTGGCCTGCACAGAGCCCTGACCTCAACCCCATCGGACACCTTTGAGATGAATTGGAACACCAACTGCGACCCAAGCCTAAGCTCGCAACATCATTGCCCGACCTCACTAATGCTGTTGTGGCTGAATGGAAACAAGTCCCAGCAGCAATGTTCCAACATCTAGTAGAAAGCCTTCCCAGATGTAGAATGATGGTGAAGAAATCACAACGATGAAATAACACATATGGAATAATGTAGTAACCAAAAAAATGTGCTAAACATTTCAAAAATATCTTATTTTTGAGATTTTTTGCCTTGATGACAGCTTTGCTGTTCCCACATATGCTGAGCACTTGTTGGCTGCTTTTCCTTCACTCCGCGATCCAACTCATCCCAAACCATCCCAAATGGGTTGGAATCGGGTGATTGTGGAGGCAAGGTCATCTGATGCAGCACTCCATCACTCTCCTTCTTGGTCAAATAGCCCCTACACAGCCTGGAGGTGTGTTGAGTCATCGTCCTCTTGAAAAACAAATGATAGTCCCACTAAGAGCAAACCAGATGGGGTGGCGTATCGCTGCAGAATAATGTGGTAGCCATGCTGGTTAAGTGTGCCTTGAATACTAAATAAATCACTGACAGTGTCAAAACTGACACCTCTCCTCCATGCTTCACAGTGGGAACCACACATCTGGAACCAAAAATCTCAAATTTGGACTCATCAGAACAAAGGACAGATTTCCACCGGTCTAATGTCCATTTGCTTGCGTTTCTTGGCTAAAGCAAGTCTCTTCTTATTATTGGTGTCCTTTAGTAGTGGTTTCTTTGCAGGAATTTGATCAGAATCCTGGAAAGCTTTGTAGTCTAGTCAGATCTGCTTGTGTGGAATCAGAACCTTAGGTCCTGCGGTATGTGGACTGCTATACAGGGCATTCTGCCTGATTCATGCAGTCTTCTCTGAATAGTTCATGTTGAGATGTGTCTGATACTTGAACTCTGTGAAACATTTGTTTGGGCTGCACTTTCTGAGGTGCAGTTAACTCAAGGCAAATATTTGCTACTTATATTTTGATTTATTTCATAGTTTTGATGTCTTCACTATTATTCTACAATGTAGATAAAATAAAATAAATAAATAAATAAATAATAACTCCTTGAATGAGTAGGTGTGTCCAAACATGTGACTGAACTTGAGGCTATTGGGAGAAAAAAAGATGAGGTCAAAGAGAGTTCAACTTACACTGAGTGACATTTTGCACAGTATAAAAAACAAAGATCTATGATCTCTTTAAATAAAAAATAAAAAAAGACAATTTCTATTGACCTAAACAGAAGTTGTTGATTATTGGTGGATGGTTTTGCATTATCATATGTAGAAGTTACAGGGCCTAGTGTTTCTGTTGGGGCCTGTCTCCTTACCTCTCTAAGAAATATTGGAGGCTACACAGCATCTCTCCATTCTGCTATCATACCACACATCTCACACTGGGGGGCCACACACGGAGACAGAGAGACAGAGAGAGAAAGAGAGTGAGAGAGAGGGGCTACACAGCTCTGAGGGCTGTGTTCACTTCCATTAAAACACACATATGCAAATGCACGCACACATACACACATATACACCCCCGTGTGTGAAGTGGAGGTTATGTGATATCTGTGCCACAGAAAGGGATGCTTCTGAGACATGTGAAGCTGAAATGGGCACTGTAGATAACAGACAGATGATTTGAAAACAGCTGGTGAGTATTTCAAATGAGTTACAAAACAAGTCATGGAAGCATGTGAGTTAGGTAAAGCTGAAATCAGAGTGTTGCCTCTGAACGCTTCCTGAACTGGAAACGCTACCAGGGGCGTGTTGCCCCTGAACACTACCTGAACTGGGAGAGCAGCAGGCCGCCGAGGGAGGAGCCACAGATGGAGAAGCCCATGGCGATCACGCCGTTCCAGAACCCCAGCTCGCGTGCTGTCATGTGATTGTCTAACAGGAAAAGAGGGAACATGGTCACCGCTCCCTGCTCACCTATGGGTGGAGAGAGAGAAAGAGAGAGAGGGGACACCCGTTAGAGTTAAGGTTAGACAAGCGAGAGGCTTGTCGCAAATCAGTTCATCTGTAAATCTATCTGCAATACAGTCCTGTGTCAACTACAATGGATTAGCCATTGTAGGGGGGGGGGAACACACACAAACATCTACAATCCACCTTCCTGTGACAGAGCTATTCAAACGATAAGAGGAAGAAGACAATGGTGTATTCCTTCCATGTGAATGTAAGACAACTCCAATGTTCTTGAACACGGTGACAGTGCACAAAAGTAGTTAACCTGCTTAATAGACTGTCTGGACACTGTTATAGTAGTGCTAATGTCTTTTCAAAATGAAACAGCACACACTTATTCCTAGATAGTGTCAATAATAGATGTTCAACAGGAAAAATAATATCCTCTGCCATTTTTCTAAAGGGGGGGGACAACAGAAAAACGCAAAACTTCCTCACAACACAAGTCTCAGTCACAAGAGCTCTCGGTTGAAATAAAAGTTTTGCCAGGCAGACAATTGTCTTTCTGTCGCTGTGTGGCGTCAAAGACGGGATAATGTACTGCCGAGCGACAGCGTAAAATATTCAGCAACACCGCCATTATTAATGGAGAGTGACTTCACAGAGACAGGAAGACTGAGCGCTGAGTGACAGCTCAGAGACTACTGTCAAAGAGACGACACACACAGCCACAACTTGGCCAGGAGAAAAACAAAAATAGACAGAGAGAGAGAGAGAGAGAGAGAGAGAGAGAGAGAAAGCCCTTCACATGAAATGGAGAAGGAAATCAAAGAGTTCAGAGAAGCTGCTGAAAACCTCCCGGCGCGCGGGAACGCTGCGACGACGCACGCGTAAACGTTCTGACAATGCTGTGTGACAGCCCAGCTAAATGTGTGTCAGGAGAATGAGTGGGATAAACAGAGGTTGCGATGATGACATATTCATCACATTCAGCATCTACATCTCCTGTGTCTGTCTCTACGAGGCAGATCTAACGTCAACAGCTATTCATCTACATCTCCTGTGTCTGACTCTACGAGGCAGATCTAACATCAACAGCTATTCATCTACATCTCCCGTGTCTGTCTCAACGAGGCAGCTCTAACATCAACAGCTATTCATCTACATCTCCTGTGTCTGTCTCTACGAGGCAGATCTAACATCAACAGCTATTCATCTACATCTCCCGTGTCTGTCTCTACGAGGCAGCTCTAACATCAACAGCTATTCACCTACACCTCTACGCAGACGACACCATTCTGTATACTTCTGGCCCTTCCTTGGACACTGTGCTATCTAACCTCCAAACGAGCTTCAATGCCATACAACACTCCTTCCGTGGCCTCCAACTGCTCTTAAATGCTAGTAAAACCAAATGCATGCTTTTCAACCGTTTGCTGCATGCACCGGCCCGCCTAACTAGCATTACCACCCTGGACAGTTACGACCTAGGATATGTGGACAACTATAAATAGCTAGGTGTCTGGCTAGACTGTAAACTCTTCTTCCAGACTCATATCAAACATCTCCAATCTAAAATCAAATCTAGAGTCGGCTTTCTATTCCGCAACAAAGCCTCCTTCACTCACGCCGCCAAACTTACCCTAGTAAAACTGACTATCCTACCGATCCTCGACATCGCCGATGTCATCTACAAAATTGCTTCCAATACTCTACTCAGCAAACTGGATGCTGTTTATCACAGTGCCATCTGTTTTGTTACTAAAGCACCTTATACCACCCACCACTGATGACCTGTATGCTCTAGTCGGCTAGTCCTCGCTACATATTCGTCGCCAGACCCACTGGCTACAGGTCATCTACAAGTCCATGCTAGGTAAAGCTCCGCCTTATCTCAGTTCACTGGTCACGATGGCAACACCCACCCGTAGCACACGCTCCAGCAGGTGTATCTTACTGACCATCCCTAAAGCCAACACCTCATTTGGCCGCCTTTCCTTCCAGTTCTCTGCTGCCTGTGACTGGAACGAATTGTAAAAATCGCTGAAGTTGGAGACTTATCTCCCTCACCAACTTTAAACATCTGCTATCTGAGCAGCAAACCGATCGCTGCAGCTGTACATAGTCCATCGGTAAATAGCCCACCCAATTTACCTACCTCATCCCCATACTGTTTTTATTTATTTACTTTCTGCTCTTTTGCACACCAATATCTCTACCTGCACATGACCATTTGATCATTTCACTCCAGTGTTAATTTGCTAAATTGTAATTATTTGCCTACCTCCTCATGCCTTTTGCACACAATGTATATAGACTCTTTTTTGTTTTTCTACTGTGTTATTGACTCGTTTATTGTTTACTCCATGTGTAACTCCGTGTTGTTGTCTGTACACACTGCTATGCTTTATCTTGGCCTGGTCGCAGTTGTAAATGAGAACTTGTTCTCAACTAGCCTACCTGGTTAAATAAAGGTGAAATAAATAAAGACAATTTAAAAAAATCTACATCTCCTGTGTCTGTCTCTATGAGGCAGCTCTAACAACAACAGCTATTCATCTACATCTCCTATGTCTGTCTCTACGAGGCAGCTCTAACAACAACAGCTATTCATCTACATCTCCTGTGTCTGTCTCTACGAGGCAGCTCTAACAACAACAGCTATTCATCTACATTTCCTGTGTCGGTCTCTACGAGGCAGCTCTAACATCAACAGCTATGCATCTACTCTACTACTCACCATCATCAGTTTAAACATGGGAAACGTTTTAACATCCAACGGTGTAGGTAGTTTGACCATTTGTAATTAGGGCAAGACTTTACATAAATGGTCAGTCTGTGATTTCCACATCCATTTTTTGACTTGTAAATGACTGATATACACCCATTGATTCCTGAAGAATATAACTTATAACTCATGGGCTTAGTTCAATTGTCGTACCCCATCAGATCCCAAAATATAAGCTTGATTGACTTCTTTGTTTGTAGGCAATGTTGGTCTTCAACACTGTTTAGCCTCAAAATATGGTTATAATTATAAATGTGGAGCTCATGGATGGTCAGTCCTTGTAATTCTATACATTTGAGAGTGACTACATTTCTCCAACCCCATCGCTCAGCTATTTAACAAAACACTGACGGGGTGAACGCTTTACCGTTAATGGAACTGCAGATTGCCTTTCAAGAGCCTGCAGGTATAATGGTTTAAAAACACATTATAAGCACTATAAGCCTTTATAATGTCTAATAAACCACAGACTACTGGTGCAGTTCATACTTCCTACACCCATGTCTTGATTCTTTACCGGTGGTTCGGTCTTCACAGAGTTCAATGCTGAAAATCCATGCAGACAAACACAACAAGGCTGATTATTCATTTATATAAATACTCTCAAAGCAACAATTGTCATTTTCAGAGGATATTTCATTAGGCATCCACAAAGAAGAAACTAGTTGAGAGGGGGACAGACGGACGGACGGACGGACGAGACCAGACCAGACAGACAGACAGAGAGAGAGAAGGGGTAAGGGAGAGAAACAGACAAACGGAGAGAAGGGGTAAGGGAGAGAAACAGACAAACGGAGAGAAGGGGTAAGGGAGAGAAACAGACAAACAGAGAGAAGGGGTAAGGGAGAGAAACAGACAAACGGAGAGAAGGGGTAAGGGAGAGAAACAGACAAACAGAGAGAAGGGGTATGGGAGAGAAACAGACAAACGGAGAGAAGGGGTAAGGGAGAGGAACAGACAAACGGAGAGAAGGGGTAAGGGAGAGAAACAGACAAACAGAGAGAAGGGGTAAGGGAGAGAAACAGACAAACGGAGAGAAGGGGTAAGGGAGAGAAACAGACAAACAGAGAGAAGGGGTAAGGGAGAGAAACAGACAAACAGAGAGAAGGGGTAAGGGAGAGAAACAGACATGGTTTGAGAAAGGAAAGGGAGAAATAAAGAGCGAGAGATTCAAGCGCGAGAGGGTGAGGAATTTGGTGCAGGGGGGCGGGCAGAGGAGGGCTGACAGGTTGCTGATGGAAAATGAGAGGTGTTTGTGTGTGTATGAGCGAGCGAGATAGAGAGGAAACTGAGCTGCACTTCCTAACTTCCTGCCCAATGTATGACCATATTAGAGAGACATATTTCCCTCAGATTACACAGATCCACAAAGAATTCGAAAACAAATCCAATTTTGATAAACTCCCATATCTACTGGGTGAAATTCCAGTGCGCCATCACAGCAGCAAGATTTGTGACCTGTTGCCACAAGAAAAGAGCAACCAGTGAAGAACAAACGCCATTGTAAATACAACCCATATTTATGCTTATTTATTTTCCCTTGTTTACTTGAACCATTTGTATACTGTACATTGTTACAACACTATATATATATATATATATATATATATATATATATATATATATATATATATATATATATATGACAATTGTAATGTCTTTATTGTTTTGAAACTTCTGTATGTGTAATGTTTACTGTTCATTTTTATTGTTTATTTCACTTTTGTATATTATCTTCCTCACTTGCTTTGGCAATGTTAACACGTTTCCCATGCCAATAAAGCCCCTTGATTTGAATTGAGAGAAGAGGGGGATCAGCATGAGAGGGGAGGGGGGGGTTGAAGGGTCAATGAGGACACAGAAGGATCACAGAGTGGTCACATGAAGCTCAGACAGAAGAGGCCAGGATCAGAGGGGATCACGGACACTTGGGAGATAACAACAAGACACAACCCACCCTGGGGACACGATACAGAGAGAACCAGTAAAACACAAATCTACAGTACATAAACCATCCATAGGGAATAGAGACCCCACACACTCACATGACCAGCCCTACTGACACACTAACAGCTATCCCCACAGGTGAGCAGGGTGTCAAAGTTTGTTGACCCCCTAAAGGACTAGGGTGAAGCATGGGAAAAATACTGTGTGTGGCGCTATTGACCAAGGGTAAAAGCCAGGCAACCCCCAGATGGGTCACTTTGCTACAATGCTGTTATGTTACCAACTACGTTTTACTCCCATAACCACATGAACTATAACCAAATGTTCCCTCTCATTTTCTTCAGCACGGGGGCGAATTTCAGGTCTGCTGAAAGCAAACTTGAACTTCATGAAAATGTCGTGCCACTTCCGGTGGGCATTTACTGTGAACACCGAGGCTGTACCCGCTTTAAGTTAAGTTATAACAGTTTTAACAGTAGCCAAGTAGGCTATTTGATCATAATGTAGGCCGACCAGAGAGGCCTACCATCAAAAGCAATGGAGAAAATGCATCCCATAACATTTTAACATGGAAATAGCTGTTCTATCATTCAGCCTGCAGTAGCAGCCAATGTGTGGTGTTCAATATAGGCCTACAATCTACTTAGGGCTTGACAATTGCCAGGTCGCAGATGTAAATGAGAACTTGTTCTCAACTAGCCTACCTGGTTAAATATATATATATATTTTTTTTTAAATAACTTGTTTATCCACTTGTGTTTCAGACAAGGTGACTGGAAATGTGTTTGATGCAAGACACCACTTTACAAAATAAAATGCATTATTATTCCCATACCATTATTAGAGAATCAGACAAATGACACAACGCTCCGCCTATTGGCTACTTAGCTTTTTCAAGAGGTCTCAAAATACAACATTTGCCCTTTAAGAGACCAAAAACAATTCGCTTTCCGACTTGCTTTTCAACGACGACTAGAAATGCACACATTTTGTGCTCTTGTTAGAAGCAACCACTCCCTCGTTATTGACTAGAAATTGGCTATAATTGAGCTAATAACTCACTAACTAGCAAAGAATATGAATAAATGTGCACGTGCCACTACATGCATCTCTCGCTTTGATCTCAGTTAGCCTAGTGGTTAGAGCGTTGGACTTGTAACCGAAAGATTGCAAGATCGAATCCATGAGCTGACAAGGTAAAAATCTGTCATTCTGTCCCTGAACAAGGCACTGCTCCTAGGCCATCATTGAAAATAAGAATTTGTTCTTATCTGACTTTCCTAGTTAAAGGGTTAAAAAAAAACAAGCGCATCTACTCTCTTCCCCTCATATTGTAGCCTAAACACAGCCCAGTTCAAAGTGAATGGCACAGATGTACCGTGCATTCAGAAAGTATTCAGACACCCTCACTTTTCCCATGTTACAGCCTTATTCTAAAATGGATTACATTGTTCCCCCCCTCATCAATCTACACACAATACCCCATAATGACAAAGATAAAAACAGGTTTTTAGAATTTTTGAAAATGTATTAAATTAAAAAAAAGAAATATCACATTTACATAAGTATTCAGACACTTGACTCAGTACTTTATTGAAGTACATTTGGCAGTGATTAAAGCCTCGGGTCTTCTTGGGTGTGACTCTACAACCTTGGCACACCTGTATTTGGGGAGTTTCTCCCATTCTTCTCTGCAGATCCTCTCAAGCGCTGTCAGGTTGGATGGGGATTGTTGCTGCACAGCTATTTACAGATTGGATTCAAGTCCGGGCTCTGGCTGGGCCACTCAAGGACATTCAGAGACTTGTCCCGAAGTCACTCCTGTGTTGTTTTGGCTGTGTGCTTATGGTCGTTGTCCTGTTGAAAGTTGAACCTTCGCCCCTGTGTGAGGTCCTGAGCGCTCTGGATCAGGTTTTCATCAAAGATCTCTCTGTACTTTGCTCCATTCATCTTTCCCTCAATCCTGACTAGTCTCCCAGTCCCTGCCACTGAATAACATCCCCACAGCGTGATGCTGCCACCACCATGCTTCACCGTAGAGATGGTGTCAGGTTTCCTCCAGATGTGACGCTTGGCATTCAGGCCAAAGAGTTCAATCCTGAACAGAAAATATTTTTCTCATAGTCGGAGTACTTTAGGTGGAGTTTGGCAAACTCCAAGTGGGCTGTCATGTGAATTTTACTGAGGAGTGGCTTCTGTCGGGCCACTCTACAATTAAAGGCCTGATTGGTGGAGTGCTGCAGAAATGGTTTTCCTTCTGGAAGGTTCTCCCATATCCACAGAGGAACTCTGGAGCTCTGTCAAAGTGACCAACAGGTTGTCACCTTCCTGACCAGGCCCTTCTCCCCCGATTGCTCAGTTTGGCCGGGCGGCCAGCTCTAGGAATAGTCTTGGTGGTTCCAAACTTCTTCCCTTTAAGAATGAGGAGGGCACTGTGTTCTTGGGGACCTTCAATACTGCAGAAATATTTTGGTATGATTCCCCAGATCTTTGCCTCGACCCAATCCTGTCTCGGAGCACCGTGAACAATTCCGTCCATCCCCATGGCTTGGTTTTTACTCTGACATGCATTGTCAACTGTGGAACTTTATATAGATAGGTGTGTGCCTTTCCAAATCATGTCCAATCAATTGAATTTACCACAGGTGAACTCCAATCAAGTTGTGGAAACATCTCAAGGATGATCAAAGGAAACAAGATGCACTAAATTTTGAGTCTCACAGCAAAGGGTCTGAATACTTATGCAAATAAGGTATTGTTTTTTAATACATTTGCAAAAATTTCTAAAAACCTGTTTTCGCTTTGTCATTATGGGGTATTGTGTGTAGATGGATTTATAAAAAATATAAAAAACGTCAATTTTAGAGTAAGGCTGCACGCAACAAAATGTGGAAAGAGTGAAGGGGTCTGAATACTTTCCAAATGCACTGTATATATGGCAATGGTTATTTGCATATAGGCTTACTTGAGCTCTGATTGGTTATAGCGCACAGGTCTGTGTAGAGTAGGGGTCTGTCATGCCTGTCGATACAATAGAACCCTACTCCAATGTCAAATTGGGTGTCAAATGAAAGCTAAGAGACTATATTTTTGAGAAATGAAGGCATATAGTATATACATTTTTCAACCATTTTCATACCCAGAAATTAGGAATAAGCAACGGCTTTGATTTATGGTAAAACAGATGGAAAAGGGGTCTTGGACAACATCTACCAGAAAAAGTCATAAAAGGTATTATAAATACATAAATGTTTAGAACCCCTGCCAACTAATATCAACACATAGATTTAGTTTTGTAGAAATGATTTGCTTTTGGTAAGTTTAGTTAGTTAACATTGCCATGTGCCTTGTAATTCTGTTTAAAGACGTTTTTCCTATTTCTCTCCCTCGTGAGGAGGAAGTATAATGAAAGTTCACAGAAGTAAAAGGTAAACCTACCGATGAGTTGTGTTTTTACTGATAACAAGTTTGTTTATGAAGTGATTCAAAAGTAATAATTCTTAATAAAAAACAAACCAGTAACGGAATCACTGCAATTGAATTGGCTACAATGGGACAGAGTAGTCACAAACCACAGTTGGGTCACCTGCGACTGTCCTCCCTTCCACTGGCATTCTGCTATGTTCAGCTCATTACCGGTTTCTTTTCGCTTTTTGTCATCTGGTGGTCAAAGCATGTCACCTCTCCCGGAACTTACTGAGACCATGACACCTACCACCCATCCTCTTTCCATTTCTTGTAACAAGCATCCTCACCCACTGAGTAGCGACTGACACGGACGGCCATGGACGTTGAAAAGTAGTTGACATTTGGTCAGTCCACCCAGGGGGATCAAATCTGAACCAATCATGGACGTCTGTGTTTCACAAGTTTGGACAGCACAGTAATGTACAGTATTATACAACGGGTGGTTCTAATCCTGAATGCCGATGGGTAAAAACCGCATTCCAGCCGGTGTCTATTCCACAAGTTAATACCAGCTAAATCGATGACATTAAAAAGCCTATTTACTCGGTTTCATCTGACTGCGCAATCCATTGTCTCATCAGGCCAGCCAGGCACTTTATAAAATTGGTCTCCACTATAAAAAGCATCTAGACATTATCTCATTTCTTTTAGACTAACATTTGGTTTTCAACAGTGGAGATTTGTATAAACGTTGCTGTCAGTCTGTCCGACGTTTGCAACATGGTTTCAAAATTCTAGATGGATCTCCAGGTGTCCCATAGTAATGAATGTTTCGGGAGTCGGGACGAGACAGGCAGGCAGCTTTTCTCAGCCAGTCGAAATCATGAATCAGCGCAGCCAGTCTGCGGTCTTTCCAGCTTCTGTTTGATGCGATTGTGTTCGTTGTGTTGTTAGCAAGCTCCTCTTAACAAAAGTGTCCTGACGAGTAAGCACATTTTCTATGCCGGGCGAAATTGTGCCTAACTAGCTCATTATTATGGATGTATCCAAATAAATGTCACTAGAAAACAGCTTAAACAAATGCAAATATTGTTGTTATTCTATCTGCACTGTTTGACGTGACTGTAAGTTGGCCGTAGTTGGCTAGCTAGCAACCAAGGGATAAGAACGTTGCCAGCCAGTGTGGCAATGGAACATTTAGAACAAACGACTGGGTCACGTCCATAGATACAGAACAAAAAGAAAACGTCAGGGTCGCGTCTGTGGCAAACGGACAAACGACCAGTAGGCTTAGGAAGCAACCCTAGATGTGTCGGGACTATACCTTGTGGAAGGATGAAATATATTTATTCATACTATCAAATAAATGTTAATTAAAATGTCAAATCATTATTTGAACATGTTGGTAACCCGTTGTATAAAAGTGATAATAGCCTCCAAGCCGGTGTTTGGAGGAGATATTGGCAAGGTTTGCCGACCCGAGACAACACCATTGCGAATATATCCTCCAAACATCAGCTTCTCGGGCATTATCACTTAAGCAGAGCACAGTCGAGAACAGTACAGTACTGCGTAGGGGGGGACGGGACCCCTGGAGTAGAGCACAGTAAATAAAAGTACAGTACTGTACAGATCAGTACTGTACAGTAAGGCATTGAGTATACAACATAATGTAGAGAAGGGAGTTTGAAATAATTTCACTATTCGAATAGTATCATGAATTTTTGTTGGATATCCGAAACGCATGTAGTTTGAAACGTATGTTTAACCTATTAACCTAAGCACTGCTGCGCGAGGGCTAGAGGCTGGCGCTCTATTGCTGCAGCTGCGGTGTGTGAGAGATGGGAGGGAGCAGACAGAGAGAGACGCCAAGGTAACTTGGCTACAGCCGAGACGAGCTAACTTTTAGCAGCCACAATGTTGTTTATCATCCCAGTGCTCGTCTTGACTGGAGTAGCCTAGAGAACCTAATTGAGGCCACATGCTGCGCTTTCTCTCAAACCCCCTTCATATAAAACAGTCATTTTATTCCATCTTGCATTGCATTAGTGAACTCTCACTCCACTTCCTACACATTGAGCCCATTTGTCCCTTTAATTGGCCAACATAAACAACAAGCTACACACATCCACTGGTCCGCTACTGATTTTTTTTTTTATTAAAAAAAAATGTATAGATTTTTTATTGAAATGGGGCGCACTGTGCACGTCATAAAAACTACACTGAAAAGTTTTTTTATTAAATCAAATCATTTGAAATGTCATGGTATATCTTTGTGTGTAACAATGTCACATGGATGTTTTGATTTAGAAAAAGCATTCGCAGTGTTAAAAATAGGCCTATAATTGTTTGTTTTTTTGCAAAAATGAACTCGTAAGTATTGGAACGCAAATGCCTGTTTGATATTCGACCAACCGTGCCCATCCCGTGGTATAATGTACTGTATTGTAAAGTACACATCTACTTTACTGTACTCTACTGAACTCCACTGTGATGTCCAAACTTGTGAAACACAGTACATCTATGATTGTTTCAGATTTGATCTGGTCCGGACCAACCAAAGGCCAGTGAGTATAATAGTCAAATATGCAAAATATGGATATTGCCGATTTCTACCTTTGTGTACCTATTCAGGATACATCACAATGAAGAGAATGATATTCATAATTATGCATTTCTATAAAGTACAGATCAGAGACCCATGATGTAATTCCGTTACCGGATGTAAATCCACTTCACCTACTGTAGTTCAATAACCAAAACCAAAAAATATCAAATTCGAAGTGTCATAGCTTACACCCCATTCTTTCTGCAGGCATTTTTTTAATCTTAATTCAGAGCAGATGGATAACAGTTTTCTGGAAACGTGGTCGCATAAACGGAGGGAGGCATTACCGTAATTCTGTAATCAAACATTGCATCTGCAAAGTTCTTACAGTAAATGTGAAATTTGTGTAAATTGTTCAACGTTTAATCTTTGTGCATAGAGTTGTATGGTTTGTTTAACTTTGAAATCAATGGTTTTTGTTTGGCAGCCCTACTAATGTACTGACCAATGATGTACAGTACCAGTCAAGTTTTTTTATTTTAATTTTACTATTTTCTACATTGTAGAATAATAATGAACACATCATAACTATGAAATAACACACATGGAATCTATGACCCTAGAATTTCTAAGCAAACAGCTGGAGGCAGAGCTTTCTCCTAGAGCTCCATTTTTATGGAATGGTCTGCATACCCATGTGAGAGACGCAGACTCGGTCTGAAACCTTTAAGTCTTTACTGAAGACTCATCTCTTCAGTGGGTCATATGATTGAGTGTAGTCTGGCCCAGGAGTGTGAAGGTGAACGGAATGGCTCTGGAGCAACAAACTGCCCTTGCGGTCTCTGCCTGGCCAGTTCCCCTCTCTCCACTGGGATTCTCTGCCTCTAACACTAATACAGGGGCTGAGTCACTGGCTTACTGGTGCTCTTCCATGCCATCCCTAGGAGGGGTGCATCACTTGAGTGGGTTGAGTCACTGACGTGATCTTCCTGTCTGGGTTGGCGCCCCCACTCTTACAATCTCCACCCAGCACAGCCAGAAGAGGACTGGCCACCCCTCATAGCCTGGTTCCTCTCTCGGTTCCTTCCTAGATTTTGGCCTTTCTAGGGAGTTTTTCCTAGACACAGTGCTTCTACACCTGCATTGCTTGCTATATGGGGTTTTAGGCTGGGTTTCTGTACAGCACTTTGAGATAGCAGCTGATGTAAGAAGGGCTATATAAATAAAGTTGATGTAGTAACCAAAAAAAAAGTGTTAAACAAATCAAAATATATTTTATATTTGAGATTCTTCAAAGTAGCCACCCTTTGCCTTGAGAGCTTTGCACACTCTTGGCATTCTCTCAACCAGCTTCATGAGGTCGTCACCTAGAATGCATTTCAATTAACAGGTGTGCCTTGTTAAAAGTTAATTTGTGGAATTTCTGTCCTTCTTAATGCGATTGAGCCAATCAGTTGTGTTGTGACAAGGTAGGGGTGGTATACAGAAGTTAGCCTTCTTTGGTAAAAGACCAAGTCCATATTATGGCAAGAACAGCTAAAATAAGCAAAGGGAAATGACAGTCAATCATTACTTTAAAACATGAAGGTCAGTCAATGTGGAAAATCTCAAGAACTTTCTTCAGGTGCAGTCGCAAAAACCATCAAGCGCTATGATGAAACTGGCTCTCATGAGGACCGGCACAGGAAAGGAAGACCCAGAGTTACCTCTGCTGCAGAGGATAAGTTCATTAGAGTTAAATGCACCTAATAAATTGCAGCCCAAATAAATGCTTCACAGAGTTCAAGTAACAAACACATCTCAACATCAACTGTTCAGAGGAGAATTTGTGAATCAGGCCTTCGCGGTCTAATTCTTGCAAAGAAACCACTACTAAAAGACACCAATAAAGAGAGACTTGCTTGGGCAAAGAAACACGAGCAATGGACATTAGATCGGTGGAAATCTGTCCTTGGTCTGATGAGACCAAATTTGTGATTTTTGGTTCCAACCGCCGTGTCTTTGTGAGACGCAAAGTAGGTGAACAGATTATCTCCACGTGTCGTTCACACAGTGAAGCATGGAGGTGGTGTGGGGGTGCTTTGCTCGTGACACTGTCTGATTTATTTAGAATTCAAGCCATATTTAATCAGCATGGCTACCACAGCATTCTGCAGCGATAAGCCATCCCATCTGGTTTGCTCGTAGTGGGACTGTCATTTGTTTTTCAACAGGACAATGACCCAACACACCTCCAGGCTGTGTTAGGGCTATTTGACCAAGAAGGAAATTGATGGAGTGCTGCATCAGATGACCTGGCCTCCACAATTGGTTATTACCTGATTCCATAAGTGTTATTTCATAGTTTTTATGTATTCACTATTATTCTACAATGTTGAAAATAGTAACAATAAAGAAAAACCCTTGAATGAGTAGGTGTGTCCAAACTTTTGACTGGTATTGTCAACAAGATGGGTTGACAAAGCAAGCGAACACTGAAAAGGCAATCCAGGGGAGCAGTGTTATGGACAACCAAACATGGCCACTGGTGGGTTTGCTTTACAAATAAAACCTCTGGGGGAACCCCACCCACAGTATCGGAAAAGTAATGTTATACCATCCTAATACTGTCCTCTCTCTTTAGGCCTCTTTGCCTTTTCCACCCCTTTCTATGTATCTCTCTGGGCACCATGTGGTGGTTCTTCATTAATTCATCGCCCCCTCCAGCCTCCCTGCAGTCCTCTTTCTCTCTGGAAATTAAACCCCACACCCTGCACTACTCTCTCCCCCCACTTACCAACCTCAAACCCTCCTCTCGCCCTCTCATCACGCTCTGCCATCATCTCTCCTGTGTCACACAGGCGATCCTCCTAATCCAACCTACGGCTGTGTATGGCGGGGAGAGGACAGGACGGGGGCAGTCTCATCTAGTCCCACCCCCCCATCCCATCCACCCGGTCACTTCCCAGAGGAATTGCCCATGCTGTCTTCTCACAGACACATGCAAAATACTGATTCCCTGACCTATCAATGTTTTTAATTTGCTGTTTTGGATTTTGTTATACTCTTGTGAATTCTATGGTTTTTACTAGATTACTTGTAGTTTTTCATGTTGTTTGTCTAATTTCTGTAATGACTTGGTGCTGCCTATCTTGCCCAGGACGCTCTTGAAAAATACATTTTAAATCCCAATGAGCCCTTCCTGGTTAAATAAAGAAAATGAAAAAACACACTGTCTCTCACCATCACTCACATCTCCTCATGCCATCCCAGCACTAGTCCTGCCTCCACACTACAACATCCATCCACAGAAAACTCACTGTGTTCATTAAGAGTGTGTGGGAGAGAGGGGTCTGAGAGGTGTGTGTGTGTTGGGGGGGGGGGCTTTCACTCCCAAATCTCACACATGTAGTTAGACACACGAACACACCCTTGCACATACGTAATACCATCTCACGTTCACACGCATTGTCGAGTCTTACCCGAAAGTCGCACACAAACGCAAACAGTCTGACCTTTCAGTCTGAATAGAAGAGTGAACAACTAAACTAATATGATAATTACTAGGGCTGTGACGATACCAATATCACAATATTTTTTCCATGGCAAAAAATTGAAATACGAAGCAGACCAAATTCTTTGAACCTGCGTGATTTAAAATATGTGCTACAGCTTGTAAAATAAATACATGTGACTCTGGATGACAACATGATGTTTGTTTCCAACATTAGAGCTGTTCTCCTAAAGAAGTTAAATGCGCTTCGTGTTTTGTTTCCTGGACACGATACTAACGAGTATTGCGATGATGGTATCATCCTGGGCCTAATGATGATGATGTTAACGATAATGGCATTGATTGCAATGGAGAAGGTGACAGTGGTGATAACGATGATATGGAACTGATGCTGGTGAACCCTCATATGGATTAGTGTCATGGAGGGGTCCTGTCTAGGGTCTGCCTGGGCACATCTGATTACCATGCCAACCCTACCACACTCTCCCGCTCTCTGAAACATATATACACACACACACACACACACACACACACACACACACACACAGGAAAAAACAAACAATTGCACACACAAGCAAATGTAAGCCAATGTAAAAGAGCATGTTTTCCCACCACCCACACAAACACCAGTGTGATGCTGCGTCTTCCATTTCATTTTACGTGAAAAAAAAAGAGCCACAGACACAAAGACACTCCAGGCCTAATCCTTACATAATCTCCTTCTGTTACCAAACACCAAACTCTGTTTACCATAAATATTTGTATCTTGCAAATATGAACTACAAAACAACTGGTTTAAAAAGGACAACATTCCTAACATCTCACTAGGTCTAATACATACCCGTTGATTTGTACATAAATGCTATTCACACAGCTCAAAGTGTCATATTTTCTAAGAACAGGACTTTTAGTAGGTTCTGGACTCACTACCAAATCCCTGGTGTTAACCCCATTCCCTTCATTCATCAACAAGATGAGCAGGGCTCTCTAGTCTATGGTATGGAAACAGAGACATCTGGTGGTAAGAAATGAAACCACAGCTGAATGGAGAAAAGGCCTCAAGTCTTCCTTACCTCACAAAAGAGGCTATGGGACTGCATAGTGTTCATTTAGGCACCAAACTGTAGAAAACTGACTGAAACAGCGAGGGGATTACTTGGATTGGACCAATGTAAAAGGCATAATTGTGTTCACCATTGCAAACCGTCTAAAAATGTGTTCTGTTGCCTGCCTTAGTAAATACTACACAGGAAGGGATTATCAGAGCTTGTCCAATAAGAAATGCTTGTTCTGTTTTCAGTTGGAAAAGGCTTTGCGACGTAGTGCACTAATGAATACAACCCGGAAGGTTGTCATATTCTCTCATAGAACTCAAACAGATGCTGCCCGATCAATACGCTCCAATCCCCACTTACCTAGAGAATGAGTTGAGAATGTGTTAAGTCATTTAAATGAAAAATGTCATCCTTAAATGGTATGTAACTTTGGCTATACTATAGTTGGTAAAGCTTTTCAAAGTGGAGATAGATGATGACGTGACAGGACTATTCAACATAGATATAGTAAAACAATAAATACAAAATATAAGGTATTGGTCCCATGTTTCATGAGTTGAAATAAAAGATTACAGAAATGTTCCATATGCACAAAAAGTCTCTCTCTCAAATGCTGTGCACAAATTGTTTACATCCTTGTTAGTGAGCATCTCAAGAAGTGAGCATCCCTGATTAAGCAGCATGATCATTACACAGGTGCACCTTGTGCTGGGGACAATAAAAAGCCACTAAAATGTTGTCACACAACACAATGTCACAGATGACTCAAGTTGAGGGAGTGTGCAATTGGCATGCTGACTGCAGGAATGTTCACTAGAGCTGCTGCAAGAGAATTTAATGTTCACTTCTCTTACCATAAGCCGCCTCCAACATCGTTTTAGAGAATTTGGCAGGACACCCAACCGGCCTCACAACTGCAGACCACGTGTAACCATACCAGCCTAGGACCTCCACATCTGGCTTCTTCATCTGCAGGATCGTCTGAGACCAGCCACCCAGACAGCTGATGAAACTGGGGGTTTGCACAACTGAAGAATTTCTGCACAAACTGTCAGAAACCGTCTCAGGGAAGCTCATATGCATGCTCGTCGTCCTCACCAGGGTCTTGACCTGACTGAAGTTCAGCGTCGTACCAGACTTCAGTGGGCAAATGCTCACCTTCGATGGCCACTGGCACCCTGGAGAAGTGTGCTCTTCACGGATGAATCCCGGTTTCAACTGTACCGGGCAGATGGCGTGTGGGCGAGCGGTGTGCAAATATCAACGTGGTGAACAGAGTGCCCCATGGTAGTGGTGGGGTTATGGTATGGGCAGGCTTAAGTTACGGACAACGAATACATTGGCATTTTATCGATGGCAATTTTAGTGCACAGAGATACCGTGACCTGATCCTGAGGCTCATTGTCGTGTCATTCATCCACCGCCATCACCTCATGTTTCAACATGATAATACACAATTCCTGGGAGCTGAGAATGTCCCAGTTCTTTCATGGCCTGCATACTCACCAGACGTGTCACCAATTGATCATGTTCGGGATGCTCTGGATCGACATGTAAAAGAGCGTGTTCCAGTTCCTGCCAACATCCAGCAAATTCACACAGCCATCGAAGAGGAGCGGGACAACATTCTACAGGCCACAATCAACAGCCTGATCAACTCCATGCAAAGGAGATGTGTTGCGCTGCATGAGGCAAATGGTGGTCACACCAGATACTGACTGGTTCTCTCATCCACGCCCCTGCCTTTTTGGGCATCTTTATTCCCAGTCATGTGAAATCCAAAGATCAGGGCCTAATGAATTTATTTCAATTGACTGATTTCCTTATATGAACTGTAACTCAGTAAAATCATAAACATTTTTGCATGATGCGTTTATATTTTTGTTCAATGTAGATTTATCTCTGTGCTTTTCAACTCGGGCATCGCACATAAATGAGATGGTAGCCTAGATCTCTTGGACTACTACGAGAAAACATGTTTTGGCATACGGTCTAGTCATTTATGACATAGTGGGTTTCTTATGTATGTAGTAGCCTCACAGTAGATTAGGTTTAGTCTGTAGGCTGAGAGTTGAGGTTTAGTGTTAGGACTTTTAGCTACTTCTCCAGTTGGTACAATAGGCAAGTGTGCATGGTTGTCAGACAGACTAGCAGACTTACCCAGTTTGTATGTGAGAACATAGATTATGGTCCAGGGCGTCCCAGGTACTGACAGCAGCTTCCGCCACACCCTCCAGGGATGCACAGCGTCCGACTGGACACCCCTCCTCCCCTCTGCCTGGCCCCTCAACAGCTCATCATCCAGCACGGGGGCCCCCCACACAAACAGCGCCACACCGAAGTACACAAAGGCCAACAGCATGAACATAGGGCCCCAGCCGACCACGTCGATCACAGCCAGGAGCCCGCCCCCGGCAAACACCGAGCCGGCCTTGTAGCCCACCACCTGGGCCATGTTGCCCAGGCCCAGCTCGCTACGGCCCTTCAGCAGTCCCACAGCAGCCCCGTCCACCGCGATGTCCTGAACCGACGCCAGGGCATTCATGGCCAGTAGTGTCCCCGCCACGCCCCAGATGTGGGCCTCTGGGGACAGGGTGGCGCTGGAGAGGCAGGTGAACGCCAGGCCAGAGACAGTAGCCACAAGCCAGAGCCGCTTGGTGCCCACACGGTCCACCAGAGGCGCCCAGAGGACTTTGAGCACCCAGGGGAAGTAGAGGATTTTGGTCAGGCCGATGCGTGTGAGGGAATGGCCCGCCCCGCGGAGGTAGACGGGGAGCAGCGAGGACTGGAGCCCATAGGGGATTCCCTGCACAAAGTACAGGAGGCCCAGGAAAACCAGCTTGTCATTCATGATTCAATGGGAAAGGGACAGTTCTTCAAGTCATAACGATGGTCCGGCAGGAGCTGATCGAATGGGTCGATCAGGCTAGGAGAGATGGGGAAGAGAGAGGGGATCATTTCACTGATAAAAAGTTTACAAACATAAGCAAATGGGTGCCGGAGTCTGGTGTAGTGGTAGAACTGGTAGAACTGCTGATTCCAGACGACACATGCCACCTGGAAATGGGGTTACAAATCCCACCTCGTTCCCTACTCTCTGTATCTCCTTCTGTACCTGTCACTATCCTTAAAAAAAATACCTATTTATTTTTAAACATGAGCAAACGGAATTGAACTTGCAAGAAACATAGTTTGGGGTTTTATTATGCAAGTGAAATAAACACATTACTGATTATTACAGACTGATGCATCAGACAGCTGTCGAACGTTTGCTTTTTCACCAGCAGGAATGAACTTTAACTAGTTCATTTTCCTTTTGAATTAAATGTATGACATAATGGGATAATGTCTAGATTCAATTTTACGCCCCAAAATTGACCTTTAGATAGTAGCAAGCTGAAGGTAGTAGCAAGCAAATCTAACAATGTCTCGGTAAATAGGCTAGACATACCACTTACAAACAATACGCATGCATGGCCAATAATCAAGCTAACGCTGTGATACCAAATCCAATTCAGAACAAGTATCAGCGCGTGCCAATAGCTAGCAATTTCGGTGGTAATTTTTCAAATATTATAAAACGTTTGTCTCACTGCAATCTGTTTTCAACGTTGTGTTATTACATACTGGAATAGGTGAATCTGTTAGACGAAGCCGATCAGCTTCCGCCCTGCCCTTGAAAAACTACTTCCGGGGCGTTTGGCTCTGTTGACCGAAAATAGCCGTTCATTTGACTCCAAAACGGCTCGTAAGTGCTTAAAAACTATGCAAAATATAACATTTCTACCGTAAAACCTAAAAGGTTGCCTACCACTATGTCCACTAGATATTTTACATTAATATTCTCTTCTCACTATCTATTGCCCCTGCAGTGAGGAATTACCATCTTCAGAGAATGTTTTTTTAATAACTTTACTTATCTCCAGATAATCATTGTATTGAGCTCAAAAAGCAGTAGCTGCAGTATACAAATCTGGGAGCGAAATTAATGTTTTTTTTTCACAGATTCTTCTTCTTCTTTGGAATATTGACGATTGCACAATTTAGTGTGCATTCCCGCCACCTACTTGTGTGGGATGGAAACAGGATTCCCCAAAATCTAACAAATATATATAGAAAAAACGACCAAGCTACCAAAAACGAAATAAATAAACTAAAATCAAACAACTTTTCTGTTAAAAAAAACTATAACAAAACAGATCTGATCCCTACACATGATCAAGGGGAGCCTGGGAGGGCGGTTTTTCCGGCGGCAGTACCCCTTGTAAGTATTCACATGTAAAATCCTTAAATCACAAACACTTTTCTGCCGCAGCCACAATAATGTCAATTGTCTTAGATTTATTTGAGACCTGTGCCAATGAACGCCACAAATATATTTTGACTGAGAGCAAACATTTACTACAGGGTGCGTCTGTAACGGATGTGAAACGGCGAGCTTAGTTAGCGGTGCGCGCTAAATAGCTTTACAATCGGTGACGTCACTTGCTCTGAGACCTTTGTGGCGCGATCGGTAACGATGCTTTGTAGGTGACTGTTGTTGATATGTGCAGAGGGTCCCTGGTTCGCGCCCGGGTATGGGCGAGGGGACGATCTAATGTTATACTGTTACACGGTCCACTACCATAACTTCACTAGTTTTCTCAATGATTTGAATCGCCTCCGCGTCGGAGATTCGATTGACCGCTCTAACTTTTGCCCCCTGAATCTCCTTCACCCTTACAGGGCACTCCAGGAACTCGGGATCTATGATCGGCACCACAAATGCAACACCGTCGTCCCTCTACACACCGTTCTTCAATATACTCTGTCCATCTGTACACACTTGAAACATGGCCAAATTCTTTTAAATTCTTACACTGCAATGGTTTCGGGACAGAAGCTCTTACAGCATATATTACATAACCAAGCTTCACATGCGTTGGTATTTACTTTTTACCAAAAAAACAACAGGGCCCGACAGACTTTCTTATTTTCCCCCATTCACCCAGCGGGGTACCAACCACACCAGGAATTCTATTCAGGGGTTCCATCGTCACCCCTGAGAGAACTCCTTTGACGGGTGCTCTACTCCAGAGTTCAAAACACAAGACTTATGTTGTCCAGAGTCTTTTTAGGCTCACTGAAATCTTGCTGTTCTTCAGAAATACGCAATTCGCATACTTCGCATACTTCACCATTTTCGACACATAAGCAGGTCTCCCACATATGCATCCCAATAAGAAGTGATTCATTATCATTCAAACACGTATCCTCCACTCCAATTTTAGACTAATTCCTTTTTGTCCCAGTTTTCAATACTGCTGTTGCCCATTCGTCTTCACCAACTTTTTTCGACGCGCTGCTGGATTCGAACTCATCAACCACTTCCGCCATCTTTCCCAAGCACCACCACAGTTGCGATTCGGCCACAACGCTTCTTCTTATATATTATTACGGCGGTCCGCAAACATTCGTTAGAGGTGCATGCCGCCACCTATTGTGTGGGCTGTGTCTACCTACTGTTCTGTAGTGTGAATTCATTACATTTTGTGACACAAAGAGGGAAAAGAAAAGAGGAGAAAAATTGCTCTACCAACTAGCCCTACATCCATTAAAACCACTACTTGGCCATATTTTATCCTACACCAGGCCGGCAGCCTCTTCACTGCCTCAGCATAAGACACCTTATGTACTACTCTGATCCTGTCAACCTCAACCTGCCATTCTCTCACCAGACACTTCTGATCTCCAACACTATGGGTACCCTTACTGTTAACAAACACAGCTTTTTCCAGGGATACTGCACATTCCTTTGTCTCATGCCCTCCTGCACACCTCACATTTAGGAATCTCCTTCCTACACACTGCTGCAACATGACCATAAGCTTAAGATTCAACAGTCCCCAACCTCTTCGCCACCCAACCTGACACCACATTTGGATTTGCCAGAAGGCAAGGGTCCATTCTCTCCAAAAATCTAACTCCCACTGGACGAGGCTCAAACTCGACGGTCTTCACTGCACCTGCCACCACAGGTACTGTAATTCATCCTGTCTCATCAGGGTACATTTCTGAGCTACTGGAGTATGTATTTTTTTTTATTTTTGTACTTAACGTCTAACTTCCTCACCACACTGCTTCCCTCTACACTCAGCTCCTTTCCTTTTTCCTAGCTGTCCATTTCCACATCTCCACGCTCTTTCCTGTCCTTCAAACGCTGTAGTAGAAAGCTGTTCAAATGGTTCTTCCCATTGGGCACAAACTGTTTGAATCAACGTTTTTTCAATTTCATTTTTCAACGTATTGTGATGTGAAATCTATGTGGAAAATAAATTGGATTTCAAAAAATCATGGTCTCCCATCCAGGGTTTTAATCAAGCCCAGTCCTACGTAGCTTTGATATATGTTACTGACTACTACTAATGTGCTATTGTGAGAAATCTCTTGATAACTAAATATATTCATTGTTGCTGTCAAAGTCATTCCAGGAAAATATTTAATATATATTATATAAAAATTAAAATATATATTTTTTAAGTATATAAAAAAAGTGGAAGTAACTCAAAATAACGAGGCTATTTACAGGGGGTACCAGTACCGAGTCAATGTACGGATACAGATTAGTCAAGGTAATTTGTACATGTAAGTAGAGGGGGGTAAAGGGACTATGTATAGATAAATGGTGAGTAGCAGCAGTGAAAAACTTGCTCTACTGCAGTCCGGTTGATGTGGAGGATGTGCGTTTACCGTCAGGAACTCCAGGATCCAGTTGCAACGGGTGGTGTTCAGATCCAGAGCTTGGTGTCAAGCTTGAAAAGAAAAATGCTGAACTGTAGTTAATGAACAGCATACACACGTAGATGGTCCTCTTGTCCAGATGTGTTACGGCCGTGTGAAACAATGTACATGGTATCTTCCATGGATGTGTTGGAGTGGGTCCAGTGTGTCTGGCCTGCAGGCCTTAATGTGGGCCATGACCAGCCTTCAAAGAACTTCATGATGACCGAGGTGAGCGCAACAGTCAAGTTTTATTGAAATTAGGCCCGCCTTGCATAAGATTAAGAAGTCTGCTTGTTCCTCTTCCGGTCTTCAAAAATATGGCCTTACTATAGAGGAAGCTATTAGGAGCAGCTATAGGATGGTCTTATTTTAATGGACAGAAGTGGAACGGTGTCAAACATGCGGTTTCCGTATGCTTGATAACGTTTCCTTTATTCTATTACAATGAGCCCATCCTCCAACCCCCCCCACAGCCTCTTCTTTACATGCACTATCATGTGACCATCCTTCTAAAGCCAGTTTAGCTACTGTAGATTTAATACAATTAAAGCCATTTACAAATCGAGAGCGAGATCCTTCATTTGTATTAATCATACATACCATGTCTGCCTGTGTTTTACAATGTTGTGAATTGAGCCCACGGCATGGTCTTAAATTGTTGATTCTCAAATTAAACCTTAAGCTCTATGCTGCATTTTGAAAATAATAAAAATGCAATGTTGCAGAGACTTAAAAATACACACAGATCAAGTCAGACAATTTGGAGCCACAAAACGCTTTATTTGCACGAAGGACCAGTTATCCAGGGCACAACGCCACTGCATATTCTTGCCACACAAATGGTGTCTGGTATATTGCACTATAGATCCTCAAGTCTGCTGAAGCTTGGCTAAATATTTGTCAACACTGCTTACCATGTTTACTGTGCTCATTGCTGTTAGCAGGTAGAGAAAAATGCATCATGACTGCCATTTCAGACAGTTGTCATGAACCATAATATTTTGCATTGGGGGGGGGGGGACATTTAATCATGTACATTATTCTCCATTGGCACTCATGCACTGTGGTAATTGGCTCCAGGTGAGATCTGAGAAAAAGTTAGTTGTCACTTCCACAAAGGGCCAGTAGGATCTTCTCATAGTCTCCCTTGGTGTCATCCTAAGGAGGTAAGAGACAGAGCACAGAGTTACTCTGCAAAATGTAAAGGTTAATCATGTTTAGATACGTCACACCATTATAACATTTTAGTTAAATTATTTTCAGATGCCATATTTCCCCAAATAGTTTGTCTTTTGTCCAGATGCCGATTGGACCCAGTAATCAGAATGCCTTATACAATGTGATTCATTACTTAACTCGGAGGGGTTGGTGTCAGTTCCCCAGACCCCGAATAAGTCTAGTCCTGGATATAAAACATTCTCAATGGAGGATCTGTAGATTTTTAGTCCAGTACGAGGCTTAATCTGGGAAAACAGTAACTTGTCTTATTGCCACTAAAGGCAGTGGAGATGTTTGCTCACCAGAATTTCCTGGGAGAGGGTTTTCCCAAACGTCTTCTTGTACTCCTGTTTAATCCGGGCCAGGTCAACTTCAGACCTGCTCACCATGACCCGGGTCAGAATATTGGTCCTGGTTCCTTTACCCTGGGGTATGGCACAGACACACAAACTGAAGATGTATAACCGGATAGTGGAAGCTATCCGGTACTAAACAGGGAGAAACTACCAGGATTTTTCCAACAAGAAACGCTAATTTGTTTTTAATATGCATTTCTGTTACGTACCATAATGATCAGGACCCAGAGCAACCTCTCATCTGGTACATAAAACCTAACAATATTTAACAGTTAACACACCTTCATTGCCAAGTTGAGCTTCTCAGCAAAGAAAGCAGGCTTGCTTCCAGCACACTTCACTTAAAGACAAAGGAAAAACAGTCAAGTGACAGCATCGACAAGGGGCATTCTCCAAAACCGTCTCAAGGTAGGGACTTGCTTAAGGCCCCCAAAAGGCTAAGGCCCTGACTGGACAAGAGGGATAGGTAGAGGGGATTCAATCAAATGTTAATTACACATGCTTTGTAAACAGGTGTAGACAGTGAAACACTTCCTTACAGGCCCTTCCCAACGATGCAGAGAAAAATAGACAATGAGTAACAATAACTTGGCTATATACATGGGGTACAAGGACTGCGGCAATGTGCAGTGGTATGAGGTAGATATGTACATACAAGTATGGGTAAAGTGACTCGGCAACAGGATAGATATGCCTCTAATGTCTATGTGAGGAGTCAGAAGAGTTTGTGCAAAAAGGGTCAATGCAGTTAACCAAATAGCTACCCCGGACTAACTATTTAGCAGTCTTATGGCTTAGGGGTAGAAGCTGCAGAGGATCCTGTTGGTTCCAGACTTTGTGCATCAGTAACGCTTTCCGTGTGGTAGCAGAGAGAACAGTCTATGACTTGAGTGTGATGTCTTTAACAATTTGTAGAGCCTTCCTCTGACACAGCCTGGCATAGAGGTCCTGGATGGCAGGGACCTCTGCCTCAGTGATGTACTGGGCCGTACCCACTACTCTGTGGCACTTTGCGGTCAGATGCCAAGCAGTTGCCATACCAAGTCGTGATGCAGCCAGTCAAGACATTCGATGGTACAGCTGTAGAACTGAGGATCTGAGGGCCCATGCCAAATCTTTTCAGCCTCCTAAGGGGGAAGAAGCGTTGTTGTGCCTTTTAACTGTTTGTGTGTGGACAATGACAATTCCTTAGCGACGTGGACATAGCAACTTGAAGCTCTCAATCCGCTCAACTACAACCCCGTTGATGTAGCTGGAGGCGTGCTGCGCCCTCTGTTTCCTGTAGTCCACAATCCGGTCCTTTGCCTTGCTGACGTTGAGGAGAGGTTGTCCTGGCATCACACTGCCAGGCCTCTAACCTCCCTATAGGCTGTCTCATCATCGTAGGTGATCAGGCCTACTACAGTTGGGTTGTCAGCAAAGTTAACGATGGTGTTGGAGTCGTGAGTGGCCACGTATTCGTGGGTGAACAGAGAGTACAGGAGGGAACGAAGCACGCATCCCTGAGGGGCCCCCGTGTTGAGGGTCAGATGTATAGTCTACCCTCACCACCTGGAGGCGGCCCTTCCGGAAGTCCAGGACCCAGTTGCAGAGGGAGGTGTTTAGTCCAAAGGTCCTGAGATTAGTGATGACCGTTGAGGGCACTATGGTGTTGAACACTGAGCTGAAGTCAATGAATAGCTTTCTCACATAGGTGTTCCTTTTGTCCAGGTGGGAAAGGGCAGTGTTAAGTGCAAAAAAGACTGCATCTGTGGATCCTTTGGGGTGGTATGTAAATTGGAGTGGGTCCGGGGTGTCTGGGATGGTGGTGATGTGAGCCATGACCAGCCTTGCAAAGCATTTCATGGCTACAGATGGCATTTAGACAGGTTACCTTGGTGTTCTTGGGCACAATGACTATGTTGGTCTGCTTGAAACATGTAGGCATTATAGACTGGGTCAGGGAGAGGTTGGAAATGTCAGCTAAGATACCATAGGAACAGCTGGAAAGTCTTTTCTTAAGTCAGACATAGAGCTCCATTGTCCTCACAAAACAGAAGAGGCATGAAATGACAGGCATTTGCAAACAGTAATTGGATAATACGAATATGCCATCACATTTATTTAAAAAAAAGGATGATTAGTCTCAAGACTTATTTTGCTCAGTGTGGCCTTATTTGAATGAAGAAAATGGAGCCCATGATGTAATGTTACAGGACTAAGGCCTAGTGAAGGGTGTGATGCAGCAGAAGACATGGATTGAGGGTGATGTCCTCAAATAATCTGTGTACTGGAATATTACTAGGCTTGGACCTGGCTGTGTTCGCTCACCTACGGCAGTCAGACAGTTCTCAATGTCTCCCTTCAGTTCCAGGTCAATAGCCTTTGCCACATCCACCTTACTGTACTTGGAGTACCTCTCAAACGCTGAGAGAAAGAGAGTGGGAAAGGATTATGTACTTGAAATGATTATACATTATCAACCATGTGTGTTTGCACATGCAGTGTATGAAAAAGGAAGAAGCCCCCCACACACACATCTAGATTCTATTAGTATTTGCGGTGTGTTGACCAAAATTAACATTCAATGAAATTTAAACTCAGGCATTTGCAGTGGAAAAAAAAAAAAAAAAAAAAAAAATATGAAGTGTCTAAAAATAAATTCTGGACAAATGTGTCGCCTGACTTCAACGGAAGGGTGTCAGACTAATTTTGCGGGCTGCATTCGGTCTTCACTGAGGTTCGGAAGGCCACACTTAAAATGTACTATACATCTTCGCAGTAAAAATAAGGTCCTATGTCACTTCCAATGCTCCCTGACTTAAGCTTTCATTTCAATGACTGTTAGTCCCGTCACTCTGGCCAGCTTACTATGAATGTTGGTCCATTATAATTTGTACAGTTTTGATTTCGTTTGTCATTTAAAATATTGACTGAATATATAAAATAACCCCCCCCCCCCCCCCAAAGCACTCGCAGGCCGGATTGAATGGGCCACATGTTTGACACCCCTGGTCTAACTGATGACAGAAACAAATCACACTATAGGGCTACAACATAATGAACAGGTGGTGAGAAAATAAATAGTGTAAGCTTATTGGGCAATGTCTTCTTTACCAAATGTTTGTATACATGTGCAGTTGTGTATATTCACCTTGGCGGAGCTGAGGAGCACTTCTGGTGGTCAGAATGTCAATGAAGACAGAGCAGTCTGTTCCCTTCCTCTTCTCTCCAGCCTCATACAGGGCCTATAGACAGATACAGTAGGCACGGGCATCACACACAGGGTTCGCATTACACATTGACTCTTTGCGGTGCCCAACCTTGATTCTGACACATTCACTCTCTTCCTCTCCTCCATACCCTGGCATCACTGTCAGCAAGTTCCTGGTTCACCATGGTGTCCTCATTCCTAGTAGCCTACAGTATGCGAGTGAGAGAGGGTGAGTGATGTTAATTGTGCCAAACTATTTCTTTAAACATGTTTAAACAAACTGTAAATAAACACACCTTGCAGAGCGAGAGCAAAGCATTCCTGAAGTCTGCGCCTGTGTCAGATTTGATGTCATCCTCTAGCTCCTTTTTGTATTCTAGCAACGAAAATGCCATGATTGGTTAATTGTAAATATCACTTACAGGACATTTACATAGACATATTTACATTTTGCGGACACACCTCCCTTATAGACTTTCTTTATCTCTCTGATCTCCTTATTGGTCCTGGAGGCCAGAATCTCAACCAGAGTATCCTCATCTGTGCCCAAGCCCTGAGAGAGAAGTCGAGAGGGGAGGGGTGTGAACAGTCAACAAGGACAAAAGGGTCAGGTCACAGTCGTAAAGATAAGAAAAGTCCAGGATCGGATAACAAACAGAAAGTGCAGGGGAGTGTTAATTATGCCCCAAACACAAAACATGGAGGGACTACCTGCACTTGTTCAATAATAGCTCATTTTTGAGTTTACCGCTATACCAGACATCACACACTGCGCATCATGAAATCTAAAGTACAGTAGATACTCGTCAGCACAGTCTCCTCACATTAAAACAGTTCCACCAGTTGTAAAAGTCCCATCTTTTTGCCTCACAACAGTGTAATAATACATCAGAATGAGTCACTCTGGGCTGAATGTGAGGAAGTGGGTGGGTGTGACTAAGCAGCAGACCAAGAATACCAAATGACGACATCGCATCTCCCCCTTAAGAACTGATTCATTACTCAGTGGTGTGAAGTACTTAAGTATTACTTTGAAGTACTTTTACTGAAGTTGTTTTTTTGGGTATTCATATTTGACAACTTGTACTATTACTTCCCTAAATTCCTGAAGAAAAATACATTTTTTAAATCCATACATTTTCCCTGACACCCAAAAGTACTCGTTACATTTTGAATGCTTAGCAGGGCAGGAAAATGGTCCAATTCACGCACTTATCAACAGAACACTTGACCCTGGTCATCCCTACTGCCTTTGATCTGGCGGACTCACTAAACACAGGCTTCGTTTGTAAATTATGTCTGAATGTTGGAGTGTGCCCCTTGCTATCTGTAAATAAAAAAATAAGTGCCATCTGGTTTGATTAATTTGACATTATTTATACTTTCGATACTTAAATATATTTTAAACCAAATACTTTCACTCAAGTAGAATTTCACTGGGTGTCTTACTGGAGTCCTTCTCTATTGAGGTATCTTTACGGTTTCTCAAATTGAAAATTGGGTACTTTTCCCACCACGGATAACTCTTTAAATATTTGTATTCTGTTACCATCTCTAGGCTTACCCAAACAAGAGGGAATCTGCACAGTTGTTTGTAATCTAAGTAGTAGTATATTCAGAGTTAGTGAGTGACTAGCTGCGTGCATGTTTACCTTCATGGCCAGTTTGAGCTGTTGGGCGTCATATTGGGCTGGAGTCTTGAGCAGAGCCAGAACCACATCCTCCAGGTCTCCCTTTAGGGCCGACTTCAGGGCAGTCTCCAGAGGCTGCAGAGAGAGGGGTGACACTCATCCACAGTCATACACAAGTGTGTGTGTTAGGCTGGAGTTTGGCATGATACAAACTGTGCATCGGTTCTAAAGTGCAAACTCCACCCACCCGCTGCATATCCTAAACCAAACTAGTGTGTTGGTAAGTGGTCACAGCTTACCTTGCCGCTAGCCTTCTCATAGGTAGCTTTGATCTGCTGTCTCTGGGCGTTGCTCCTCCTCACCAGCACATCAATGATGGTGTTCTCATCCACACCTACATCACAAGATGGAGGACCTTGTTCAATAAGAAAGGCTGTTGCGTATGTTGCCTAATCCATGAGCCCTTTCTTTACTAATACAAAATCTCTGAATGGCCCTGGCCAAATGGTGAAGCAACCCTGACTACTCACCAGCAAGAAACAATGAACACTGACCCGGACATGCTCACACTAGTGTTGTCATGACACTCAATTTTGTACTTTGCTACCAGGGTTAGTATCACGATATTCAATACAGAAACAATACTCGTATGGCTCAGTTGGTAGAGCATGGCGCTTGCAACGCCAGGGTTGTGGGTTTGAAAATGTATGTCACTACTGTAAGTTCTTATTTACAGAGGGCATACACGTTTGTTAAGGCACACGAAAGTTCACATGTTCCAGAAGGCATTTCTGCCAAAAAACAATTTTATATATATATAAAAAATAAAGTTAACATTCAAATGGCTCTCCTGTGAAGTAGGTACACGAGACATACACTTAGTGTCCTAACACAAGTCAGATATTTCCAACTTGACAGAGTGAATGGGGTGATTAAGGAGATGTGTGTGATGGATATATCAATGTGTAAGGTGCTGTTAAACAAATTCTGTGCTCGTCTCAGCCAAAGCTGGAAATATCTAACAATTAATGATAGTGCTGTTGGAAATGTGTTGTTTAATTATATTATTTATGTCTGCCACATGTAAATTGTTTTGTTTGTTGACTGAAAAACAAAAGGTAATAAAACTTTAAATTGAAAACAAAAAGTGCATGGAGAGACATTTTTTGTGGTATGGGGACCTAGCTAGGGGTGAAAGTAGATATGTAACACAGACATATAGAGTATGTCAATCTCACCTTTGGCCTTGATGGCCTTATCCAAGATGCCTACATCCCCATCGACACTGAAATGCGGGTCAGGAGTCACAGTGCCCTGATTGGGTAAGGTCTGAGAGATTTGAGAGAGAACACTTAGTTTCTATGCAGTGAATTAATCTATATCTTCAAAATACAGAACAATCATATAGAAGCAAAGAAATGAACAGCCCATACCACAGAGTACGTTAACAATCATACAAAGAATATGTTACTAACGGGGGAAAGCGCAGGAATTGTGCAGTTTTCCCCCGGTTTCAACTGTTTGAAGGGAAGGGTTCCTAAATTCCTTTTATGAGTCACAAGTATGCTCCTCCCATTATTTTGTATCTCAGACTCTGACCCCCTTTCTTTATCTTTAACAGTCATCCCGTTTGGTCTCACTTCTCTGTCCTACCTCCCCGGTCCCCCTCCTTTCTATCCAGCTACAAATGTACAAACACTGCCTGGTAACTTTCCACACATGCATACCACAAGGGGGGAAAAAAAAAGCAGATTTGGGAAGTTCCCTCTAGAAAGTGGAGCAGAACCTTACCGAGTCATCGGGCATGCCCAGATAGACGGTCTGCTGCAAGAAGGCTGCGATGAAGGACATGGTGGTACGGGTCTGAAGAGAAAGGACAAGGGGGATTCAATAATAACCACAGTATTAATAACATCCTTTGTATTGAACACCAAGGCCTTTTGCATTTCTGAGTGTTAAATGGAGGGATGAAAGGCTCTTTGTTTCCAGAATATGCTACAGTACAAGACCAAATTGGTCAAATTAAATTTCAGTGGACTCAGCCAACAACCTCGTACACTTTATGCCTCATTGAATCTGGTACAAAATAAAATATTTGGCAATGACTGCCACTTAGAGAGGATAATCATTACATAGAGTAAAATTAAACATGCCTATAACATGTGGATATAATTCGTGTTTATGCACAAATTATGCATTTGTCAACGCAGAACAAATTGCCCCCATCTATTTCACAATGGTATGGCAAAAGTCGTGTGATGACCACGCCTAGATTTAGAATCATGTAGAACTCGCCCAAAACTTTAACCGTTTCGTCAATTTTACTCAATTAGTTCAATGGTTTTCAAGACATAACAGGATCCCCTATATAAAAGTATTCTTCAAAAATAATTATGAGAAAGTCACTACTACGCCAGCCACGCACACACGCCTACCTAAACGACAAACAAACAAGGATGTAGGCTAAGTACAGTAAAGTTCCTTGACAACGTAGCCGTATTTAGAATGTAGGCTAGCGGGGAAGTTAGTTTCCCAGTTTAACACGGTTCAAACAAATTACTGTTACCTGGGCTCGATGTCGCGGTGTTCAATTTCCTGGAGTAGGTTTATTGACTCAAAAATAGGATATTTTACCGGCTGCCCAAAGATAGGGACTGGAAAACTTTCTCAGACTGAGCTTGCAGAGGCGTTGTGAAGTTGCGCTCATGTATTTATACAGCCACACGATAAACCCCACCTAGCAATGTGCATCCCACAATCGCGCTTCACTACCAAGACTGGTACTACGGAAAAGTTTCCATGCAGTCCAATAAGGAAAATTGAAAATCCTGACACAATTTGGTTAAATGAAAACAGATGTGGAATGTTCAATTGCCTTCTTGAGTTGATGTTAACAAATTACATATTTAATATATACACTACAAATTGAGAGGTAAAAATAGATTTCTTAAACCACGTTTCCATTCCAGTTTTGTATGTGAGTAAATCAAAACAGCTCTGATGGAAACAGGAAGTTAAAGTAAAATGTTAGAAATGCCGACAAATCATTTGTTTGTTCAACATGGTGGGATCTGTTTGTGTCAGTAAAATGAATTATGCGAGAAATGTCGGTGGAAAGGACTTGATGCGCAACTATAAATAATATCAAAATAAACTTGGGAGTCACGAGATGATATGGTCTCGAGAAACCATTAAGTTTATTAGGCTACAAATGAAACCAGGTATGATGAACATTGGAGGCTGCTGGTGGGAGGATAATAATGGCTTGAATGACATCCAACACGTGGAAATAATGTGTTTGATGTATGTGATACCATTCCGCTCAAGCCGTTACCATGAGCCCGTCCTCCCCAATTAAGGTGCCACCAACCTCCTGGTGAAAGTGCAGAGTGATCTTGATGCGCCTTTCTAATAAACATCAAGGGTCTTATTCTGGTGACATGATGCTTGACTGCTGTTTGAGAAATACAAGTATTATCGCTCTTATCAATAATAATCTCATCATCTAGACTAGTCTACCGACACAGCCTACCCCATATGCACTACACAGGACCCACTACAACTGCCTCTGCAACGTAATGCAGCAAGGCAAACCCAGCGTTCTATTGGAAATGTATGTCCAGATTCACTAAACATTTCTTACGCAAAAATGTAAGAAGCTTCTTAAGAAAAAAATAAAGAAGTTCATAAAATGCTTCGTAAGTCCAATTACTCAACAATATCTCAAGATTTAATGATTTTCTTCTCAAAAATCTTATTACAAATATTATTAAGATGTGTGTTGCCAGGCAACCGTTTTTGCTAGCTATCTAGCTAAACATGTTCAATTGCTTTCCGTTGCTTTTTCTCTCACTGACCTGAGTTTAAGACAACGGTTTAGCTGTCTTGGAATTAAGAACATTTCCATTAACTTTATTTTCAAGAATCTAATTTCTTCTTAATTTTTTGCTTAAGAAGAAACATAAGACATTTGCTTAACTTTCTTCTTTAGGAAAAATGGCAGTTAAGAAGACATTTCTTCTTAAGAAGGATTTGTGAATCTGGTCCCAGGTGTACCAAGATTTTACAACTAAACCAAGATAGACCACAACCTGTCGTTTCCAATGGGAATAAATGAGTCATAGTGGCAGAACAAGCAAGGAAGTGGGCATAGCCAAACACGAACTAGCAAGATCCAATTGACGCGTTCTAGCGTGCATCCGCATATTTCCGTCAGGGAACGCCACCTCTGTGAAGTGCACGTGTGCAATAACTCCATTCGCCTTTGTACTCCTTCTAAACAACGTGCTTTTTAAAAGATTTTGCAAAGGGTAAAGTCTACAAAATGTAGTCCAGTTTGTTGATAACTGTATTGAGATCAAATGTGTCATCGGTGAGAAAATCTGCAGAATGTCTGCCCAAATCCACTCCCACAGCTGGCCGGTAGGCTTCCTCTCACTACCATATTTGGTAGTGAGTGGAAACGCCAAGTGGATGCTTCAAATTTATACATCCGGTGAATTAACTGTCTCATTGTTCTATCTGCGAAGCCAATGTTGGTGTGATCGAGGCGTTAGGCTATGAAAGTTTTGCTTCTGGGAGTGTAATTGAGCCAAAAGGGGTTTCCTTAAAGGTGCAATATGCAGAAATCACTACACCATTTCCTGGTTGTTAAAATAGTTTGTCAACTTTCCGTTTATTTGACAAAACAAGCAATATATAGTGTAAGTAATCATTGTCCCATCCAAACCACTGTGAAATATATTTTCAATAACCAAAAATATTGTATTTTCAGCAATTTAAAGCTGGTGTACGAAACTGAAAGTAAAAGACGCAAAAAACTAAACATAAGAATGGGAAGCATAGAAATTACGCACATACAGTTGAACATATCTACTGCTTCTTAGACTTGCTTTCAATGAAAATGACATATATATAACACACATTTCTATGTGAATTTGGTCGGATTGCCCAAAAAGTTACATATTGCAGCTTTCAGAGGTCGACACAGCAGCTGTCGTAGAGAGAGAGAGAGTCGAAAACAGCAGGTTAGCACAAACTCCCCCTGACCTGTGGGAGCTGTTTCCGGATAGGTTGCTAGGAAGGTTGTTAGGGGGCCGGACATCATCCTCTTGACCATACAGGTCACACAATATTTGCAGTCTCCCTCAAGCAGTGGTAGAGAGCAACATCTTTGTCTCTGCCCATCAACAACTGGACTCACTCATATCGCTGGACTTCTAGGATGGTGTGCGTGCCCAAAGTGAGTTGTGTGAAGTGTAGATTGTTCTTAACAGTTAGTTGTTACTAATGTTTTATGCTGCCTTGGTGTATAGCTGTATTGCAATATGTGCAGGTAGAAGAAGCGGGGGTCCTGGGCTACATGGTTACACGTGGTCTGCGGTTGTGAGGCCGGTTGGGCATACTGCCAAATTCTCGAGAACGACATTGGAGGTGGCTTATGGTAGAGAATTGAACATTCAATTCTATGGTAACAGCTCTGGTGGACATTCCTTCAGTCAGCATGTCAATTGCACGCTCCCTCAAATCTTGAGACATCTGTGGCATTGTGTTGTGTGACAAAACTGCACATTTTAGAGTTGCCTTTTATTGTCCTCAGCACAAGGTGTACCTGTGTAATGATAATGCTGTTTAATCAGCTAATTGATATGACACACCTGTCAAGTGGATGGATTATCTTGACAAAGGAGAAATGCTCACTAACAAAGATGTAAACAAATCTGTGCCCAACATTTGAGAAAAATAAGCTTTTTGTGCATATAGAACATTTCTGGGATCTTTTACTTCAGCTCAAGAAACATGGGATGTCATGTCATGTCTAGTCCCACTCCTCCCCTCCGACATTTGACGTCGCCGGTCAACTAACCACTGGTCCTGGCAACCCATATTTACACACACCTGGCAACCACCATTACGCATACCTGCGTCTCATCATCACTCACACCTGGACCTCATTACTCCCTGATTATTTATCCTTTTTATATCACTCTTTCATCATTTGTTTTCAGGTAGTATTATTTGTGTTTTCATGTCAAGCGCTGCTCTTGTTTTGGTCCATGTTATTGAACTCACTAACTGTGTCCTGATTACCTGTGTCTACGTTACAAAATACTACCTCACCAAATGGAAGCAGCGGTTAAGTTACGCAGGACATCTCCCAGATGGTCAGCGAATAGAGACACTTACTTCGCCAACACCACGACCAGCTGGCACAACTGGGGATTGCTATGGAAGAGGTCCTCCGGGTTCTTCGACATTTCCAGAGGGGTGTCACTTCCAACCACCGGAGGATTAACCACCACAGGTCGAGCCAGCACCCCAGCCTGTCCAATAGTCTGCCCATGTCAGCGATGTCCGTTTGTCCCTCCCAGACAAATATGACGGGTCTCCATCCAAATCACGTGGCTTCCTACTCCAGTGCTCCCTCTTTCACTCATCAGATGAGAGCCCACACCACTGAGAGGTCTAAGGTTGCCACAGTTATTTCCCTGCAGGCCAGGTGAGCGTTGGAGTGGGCTACGGTTGTCTGGCGGATCTTGGTTCCTATGAGGGGTTCAGCGGGGTCTTCGACCATCCACCAGAGGGGGGTGAGCGCCTACTCCAACTACGGCAGGAAGGCCAGACCACGGTGGCATAAGCACTCACTTTTCAGACAGTAGCAGCATCCAGCGGATGGAATGAACCGGCGCTCTGCACCCTATTCAGAAGAGGGTTGAGCGAAGAGGTCAAGCTGCAGTTGGCATGCTGAGATGACACTTTAACCTTCGACTCACTCAATCCAATGGTCATCCGTCTGGATAACCTTTGGGAGCACTGTACCCCCATTGCCTCTCTCCCTCCTTCTTGACCATTCTGAATCCAAACCTGAACCCCATGGAGGTAGGGGCCACACCTCTCCGTGGCATCGCCAGAGACAGCTGGGGCTCTGTCCCTATTGCGGCCAGGAGGGTTACCAGCGTCAGTGGTGTCCGGTACGCCCTAACCTCCATGGTTAGGGCATCCACCGGTATGTTCCACTAGTGCAGAGGGGCAGCCACGTAACGTTCCATATCCCAGGGTTGGCATGAGTATTCCATTTTCATTGTTTTCTGCCAAACCCTTTACGGTTCCTATTTCGCTGGCTGTTGCTCAAGTGTTGTATCTAGCTCTAGTGGACTCCGGTGCTGCTTGGAACTTCATCGACCAGGTCCATCGACCAATTACCGCTTGGTGATCAGGATGTCGGAGGACCTGGTTTTCCGTATCCTGTGGTTCCATGCCGGTTGAGAGCCCTATGAGTGTCCACCAGCCAATCAATTGGTCCTGCCGTATTTTTGGCCCTGTGTGTTGGGATGTAGATGTGGACATCCGCCAGGCTCTGGAGTGAAACCCACTCCTGCCACCTGCCCTCCAGAGCGCAGCTATGTTCCCACAGGGGTGAGCGTTCGGCTGTTGGCCTGGGCACACACATCCCTCGCCACTGGACACTCAAGTATCACCCACACTATCAATCCTTTTCTAATAAATACTAGTGGCCCACTTTGGCGCAGGACGTAGCCCACTGAGCACAATCTGCACCTGAATTGACAATCCAAATCCCCCGCAACGCTCCAACAGTACTACTCCTTCCTGTGACTCAGCGCCCATGGTCTCGTCAGTCCATTGACTTTGGTACTGATCTCCCCTCTTTTGATGGTTTTACCATAATTTTGCTGATAGTGGACAGATTCTCTAAATCATGCCGTTTCATCCCTGTCTGGGCTCCCTACCGCTCTCTGGGTCACTGAGGCACTGTTCCAGCAGGTCTTCTGGCACTATGGCTTTCTGGGGGCCCCCAATTCACATCACGGGTATGGAAAGCCTTCATGGAGAAGCTGGGGGTCACGGTCAGCCTCACCTCCAGGTACTGGCCTCAGTCGAACAGGCAGGTGGAGAGAGAACCTGGAGCTGGGGAGGTTCCTGAGGAGTCACTGCCAGGACCAGCAGGTGGAGTGGGCCTGTCATGCCAAATAGTGTCCCCTCTGCGCCTCAATGGGATTGAACGAGTTCTAGCTTCTGTTGTTAGGGCTGAGAACATTCTGACCGGATTACAAAATGAACCAAAGCGTCCATTGCTATGCTGGTTGCTTGGCTCTATTTTACTTCATAGCGCTCGTGAAGGAAGGAGATTGCAGGCAGTTCTATTTCACCGCATAAACACTCGCGCAGTCCACACAAAATTATTTCCTCAGAATTGCTCTCCAAGGATGGTGTTTTTGACTACCTGCTGCTTCAGAGGACTGGAAAGAGAACATACTTTCTTTACCATGTCTTTATATAATAATTTAATCTGTTTTTAGATTGACGTTACTAGCTACTGTACTTATTTACCTCAGCCTGCCTAGCCATTTACAGTGGCTGTTTTATTTATCTAACTCTAGCTAACTACTGTTATTGTAGCTTGCACTTCAATGGCATCCCTCAAAAGAAAAATCTATCTTTCCAAACAGGCGAATTACTATGAACAAACCACTGATCTCGACAACCATTTAGGGTACGTTACACTTCTATTAGATAACTGGACGTATGTAGCTATGTACAACCATTTTCCATCTTGCTAGCTATACCTATTTTTCAGTGGAGGCTGCTGAGGGGAGGATGGCTCATAATAATGTCTGGAATGGCGTAAATGGAATGGTATCAAACACATGGTTTCCATGGGGCGGCAGCGTAGCCTAGTGGTTAGACTAGTAACCAGAAGGACTAGTAACCAGAAGGTTGCAAGTTCAAACCCCCGAGCTGACAAGGTACAAATCTGTCGTTCTGCCCCTGAACAGGCAGTTAACCCACTGTTCCTAGGCCGTCATTGAAAATAAGAATTTGTTCTTAACTGACTTGCCTAGTTAAATAAAGGTAAAATAAAAATATCATTCAATTGACTCCATTCGAATCATTATTATAAGCTGTCCTCCCCCTCAGCAGCCTCAACTGATGTAGTTATATGTCTGTGATATTGAGGTGTCTAGCTATAAGGTAAACCTGATTAATCAAATGGATAGTTCTAAGCAAATATGGTAACTCCAAATGACCTAGGTGTCTTCGCTAGACAGACCGAGGGGAGGTGTCCCATCCACCAGAACCAGTAAATTCAGATCAGTCTGATTCTTTGTGAGTCGGAGGGGGACCAGCTTGAGGTAAGCTATACCTTCCAAAAGTGTTAAAGTACATATCTCCCATTTATAGTAAAGTGTAACCTGTGTGTTTGAGTCGGTCTCCTACCTATTCCCTCTAAATTCTGCTCCTGTTCTCCAGGAGCTAGGGGTTCTGCCTAACACCCAGACCTGGATACACCTGATGTCCTCCATTACCAACTACATAACATCAGATACTGTTGTCATTATCTGTTAAGTTTTCTTGCTTTATCATAATGTGAGACCCAGATAAAAAAACGGATTTGCATATGAATGGAGTGGAGACTTACTTCGTAGAGTAAGTCACTTTAATGTGTCACGCAGATTACACTTTGTTTGCCAGTAACGTAGCGATGTTTAAGACATGGATTTCATGTTGTAATGTTAACAAGGTACCCAAAAGTAGTTTGAATTAATGTTTTCATTTGATTAGTTAAGCAACTTGTTCAAACAGCGAAATTGTGGTCGGAACTCTGCCTTGTTTGCATAGCGACGATGAAAAGAATGTCATTTAGGCGGTAATCGCTAACTCTAATCATTAGGTCATCACACCGTTGATACAGCAACGGACGCTAATAGTTTATAGAATCCCATTGTGACGCAGAGGACACTATTTGTCATGACAGGCCCGATTCCTTCCTTGGGTGGAGTATGCCAAGAATTAGTTGTGTCATTCATCCACCAGGCTGACTACCTTCCAGTGTATTCTGGGTTACCAGCCAGCCCTGGCCCCATGGACTCCAAGCCAGACTGAAGCGCCATCTGCCTCAGAAGGAGCAGGCGGTTCATCACAGCAGTGAGGTGTGTAGTGTATATTCTAATCCATAATGAGGAGAGACATGAACCATTAACGATCAGATATTCTTTATTCAAAAAGTATTAATAAGGGAGCAAGTCACCATACACACAGCGTGACTAGAGCGAGCTCAGAGATTCTGATTTGGGGCTTGCTTTATAAAGCCCAACCTTATTACTTCTCCTTAATCCACCACAACTGTCTCAATGTGTCGAACCAACTGATCTCTACTGGATGAGGTGGCCAAATATTCTGAGTCCTCTGTGTTCATTGTGAGTTAAGAACGGGTTGGTCTTAGAATAGAGGATAAGGAGAGACTTTGTTCAGAACGGAGATGCCTCATTTCGAACATGCAAGTTTTAGAGTAGAGGGTGGGGTTAAGAACACATGCTGTGCACAGCCGTAGTGGATTCGGTACAGAGTTAGGTGAAAACAGCAATTTACACAACCAGTGTACATAACTATCATGTTACTATCATTTAAAGTAATACTGTGCATGCTAACAGGGTGTTGTTGTACACTATCACGTCTCCTCCCCTTCGACATCACCGGTCTACTAACTACTGGTCCTGGCAACCCATCTTTACGCACACCGGCATCTCATCAGTCACAACTGGACCTTATTGCTCCCTGCTTATTTACCCTTCTAATAGCACTCTTTTGTTACTAGTTTTCAGGTAGTGTTGTTCGTTTCTGTGTCAGATGCTTCTCTTGTTTTGCATCATTCCAGGTTCATTGATATTAAACTCACTAACTGCACCTGCTTCCTGCATCTACGTTACACCTTATGTTGCGTTTATTTTTGTTCAGTATACATTCCCATACTCATCTTCCTTGTGTGTTTAAATAAAGTTCCTTTGTAACACTAAGGCTGCTTTATTCCCCTCTAACTGGGGGCGGTGTCAATTGGGCACAAACCAGTCAAATGCATAGAGAATTTTACTTTTTTCAGAAGTGTTTCCATACTTGAGGGGTGTGTCTATACACTACCGTTCAAAAGTTTGGGGTCACTTAAATGTCCTTGTTTTTTTTGGCCATTAAAATAACATTTTGATCAGAAATACAGTGTAGACATTGTTAATGTTGTGAATTTGTACCAGTTTTCTTTAGTTGAAGGAGAGGTGGACCAAAACGCAGCGTGGTGGTTATTCATGGTACTTTAATAAAGACTACACATGAACAGACTAACAAAAACAATAAACGTGAAAACCTAAAACAGCCCTATCTGGTACAAAGACAGGAACAAACACACAGTGAAACCCAGGCTACCTAAGTATGATTCTCAATCAGAGACAACAAATGACACCTGCCTCTGATTGAGAACCATACTAGGCAGAAACATAGAAATACCCAAATCATAGAAAAACAGACTACCCACCCCAACTCACGCCCTGACCATACTAAATAATGACAAAACAAAGGAAATAAAGGTCAGAACGTGACAGAATTACAATCGTAGCTGGAAACAGCAGATTTTATTTATGGAATATCTAGTGGCCCATTATCATCAACCATCCCTCCAGTGTTCCAATGGCACTTTGTGTTAGCTAATCCAAGTTTATCATTTTAAAAGGCTAATTGATCATTAGAAAACCCTTTTGCAATTATGTTAGCACAGCTGAAAACTGTTGTGGTTAATAAGCAATAAAACTGGCTGCCTTTAGACTAGTTGAGTATCTGGAGAATAAGCATTTGTAGGTTCGATTACAGGCTCAAAATGGCCAGAAACAAAGAACTTTCTTCTGAAACTCAGTCTATTCTTGTTCTGAGAAATGAAGGCTATTCTATGCGAGAAATTGCCAAGAAACTGAAGATCTCGTACAACGCTGTGTACTACTCCCTTCACAGAACAGCGCAAACTGTCTCTATCCAGAATAGAAAGGAGTGGGAGGCCCTGGTGCACAACTGAGCAAGAGGACAAGTACATTAGCGTGTCTAGTTTGAGAAACAGACACCTCACAAGTCCTCAACTGGCAATTCCATTAAATAGTACACGCAAAACACCAGTCTCAATGTCAATAGTGAAGAGGTGACTCCGGGATGCTGGCCTTTTGTACTTTTTTTGTAACACTTTTGTAACTGCAGTAGCCTAGTGCAGGGCCAACGTGCCCCCCCCCCCCCCATCCCACCCCTGCCGCCCCACAGTTTGGGAACCACTGGCCTAGTGCAGTCATGTTGTAGTTCAACTATAGTTTATTTTGCAATTACTGCGTCCAAATTAACACTATTCATTTTTGTAAGGATAGACATAACAAGGATTGCCCATGGCAATGTTTTTTTTTGAGTGTAGCATATTTGTTTGCTTTATAGATCAGTGAGATAGAACCTCCCTTTACACTGCTCTTGGCGGACCATAATTGAAAACGCCTCACATTCCTGCGCATGATGAATGAGGGAATTGCATGTGTTTATTAGGGCTGTCACAATTACGTACAACTGTGTAACAGACTGTTATGGATGAAAATAACCTTCATAACTGCTTATATTTTTAGCAAAAATATTTTGTGGAATGAACAGCTGACTTTATGGGATGGTAGGGCAATCATGTGGTTGAGTCCTTTTCAGCTGTAACACGGACTCACAAAGTTTTTAAACCCAAAGGCGCAACATCGCGAGACTTCCGGGAACGCTTGCGAAACAGACTAAACAGTTTGAGAAGTCAATGAGAGAAGTGAAAGATTCCTCCTTAGTTGTTAATTTCCTCAAAATCTAGTCAATGTCTTAAGTAGCTGAACATGTTATTACTTACATCTTGTGAAAGTGACAAACAGTCACGTTTTCATTTTCGTCAAAAACTTCTTCATATCAAAGGACTGCCTTACGCACAGTTCGCCACGAGATGACCGTTAGAGTTTAGCTAGCCATTGGTTCCCAAACTGGGGTCTAAGGGGAACTCAGTCCAGCTTTCAACTTACTCTTGAAAGCTGCAACAGTAGAATGAAAAAGGTGCAATTTTGAAATGAGGTAGTGCATGATCAGTTTTCCTCTTGTCATGTCAGTCATTGCAAACCTTAGAGCTATTTATAAGCCCATGCCAGCTAAGAATTTTTATCCCATATATTTTGTTGCAATGTTTGAGTCGCTCAAATATCACATGAATACACATTAGACATGGCAAAATGTATAGAATTGCAATAAAATTAGCTAAAAAACGGCAAAATGTTCTCTGCACCCCATGACAAAATGGAGAATTGTATGAAATAAGCTTTAAACCTACAACATTTTCTCTCCGCCAACAAGAGGGGTGTGAACAGTTGGTGTTACAGTGCTTGTGCCCATTGAAATAGGTGTGCCACGCGTGCAGGGAGGGCACGGGATGCTCCCCAATGCTGGAAGGGGGCCTGAGTGAAAAAGTTTGGGAACCCCTGAGCTAGCCAACATCGCCATGACATCGCTTATAAGTGTGATTAGGGATTTCTATTGGAGAAGCAGTTTCAACCTATCATCATACTGTACTGTCTTTGATGAAACTGTTGCTCCCTGCTGAAACAAGCAAAAAAGTCTATGGTTCCCTAGGAAACGTCCCTCAAAAGGCAGCAGCAGCACACATAGAAATAAAATATAATTATTAACCTTTACTGAACTAGGCAAGTCAGCTAGAACACATTTTTACTTACAATGACGACCTACCAAAAGGCAAAAGGCCTTCTGCGGGGAGGAAAAAACACACATCACGACAAGAGATAAACCACAGCACTACATAAAGAGAGCCCTAAGACAACAACATAGCATGGCAGCCACACAACATGACAACAACAAGATAGCAACACAACATGGTAGCTGCACAACATTGTAGCAGCACAAAACATGGCACAAACATTATTGGGCACAGACAACAGCGCAAAGGGCAAGAAGGTAGAGACAACAATACATCATGCGAAGCAGCCAAAACTGTCAGTTAGAGTGTCCATGATTGAGTCTTTGAATGAAGAGATGGAGATACAACTGTCCAGTTTGAGTGTTTGTTGCAGCTCGTTCCAGTCACAGAGACGAGCGACCCAGGGATGTGTGTGCTTTGGGGACCTTTAATAGAATGTGACTGTCAGAACGGGTGTTGTATGTGGAGGTTGAGGGCTTCAATATATATCTCAGATAGAGGGGAGTGAGGCCTAAGAGGGTTTTGTAAATAAGCATCAACCAGTGGGTCTTGCGACGGGTATACAGAGATGACCAGTTTACAGAGGAGTATAGAGTGCAGTGACGTGTCCTATTGATAAGGGAATTATATGCTTCACTTCTTTGTGACTAGGGGGCAGTATTGAGTAGCTTGGATTAATAAGTTGCCAAGAGTAAACTGCCTGCTACTCAGCCATAAAAGCTAGAATATGCATATATAGATAGAAAACACTGAAGTTTCTAAAACTGTTTGAATGATGTCTGTGAATATAATATGGCAGGCGAAAACCTGAGAAAATCCAACCAGGAAGTGGGAAATCTGAGGTTTGTAGTTTTTCAACTCATTGACAATCCAATATACTGTGTCTGTGGGGTCATATTGCACTTCCTAAGGCTTCCACTAGATGTCAACAGTCTTTAGAACCTTGTTTGATGCTTCTACTGTGAAGAGGGGCCGAATGAGAGGGGAATGAGTCAGAGGTCTGGCAGATTGCCATGAGCTCATGACGCGCGGTCATGTGAAAGTTAACTTGCGTTCCATTGCTTTTCTACAGGCAAAGGAATTCTCCGGTTGGACATTATTGAAGAGTTATGATAAAAACATCCTAAAGATTGATTCTATACTTCGTTTGACATGTTTCTACGACCTGTAATATAACTTTTTTGACCTTTCGCCCGGACTTGCACGCGCGTTTGGATTTGTTTACCAAACGCCCTAACAAAAGGAGGTATTTGGACATAAATTATGAACTTTATCGAACAAATCAAACTTTTATTGTGGAACTGGGATTCCTGGGAGTGAATTCTGATGAAGATCCTCAAAGGTAAGTGAATATTTATAATGCTATTTCTGACTGATGTTGACTCCACAACATGGCGGATATCTCTTTGGCTGTTTTGGTCTCTGACCGCCGTACTCAGATTATTGCATGGTATGCTTTTTCCGTAATTAAAAAAATAATAATCTGACACAGCGGTTGTATTAAGGAGAAGTTTATCTAAAGTTCCATGTATAATAGTTGTATCTTTTATCAATATTTATTATGAGTATTTCTGTAAATTGATGTGGCTCTGCAAAATCACTGCATGTTTTGGAACTACTGAACATAACACGCCAATGTAAAATGAGAGTTTTGGATATAAAAATGCTCTTTATCGAACAAAACATACATGTATTGTGTAACATGAAGTCTATGAGTGTCATCTGATGAAGATCATCAAAGGTTAGTGATTAATTATATCTCTATTTGTGCTTTTTGTGACACCTCTCTTTGGCTGGAAAAATGGCTGTGTTTTTCTGTGACTTGGTGGTGACGTAACATAGCTGTTTGTGGTGCTTTCGCTATAAAGCTTTTTTGAAATCAGACACTGTGGCTGGATTAACGAGGATTTTATCTTTAAAATTGTGTAAAATACTTGTATGCTTTTAATTATGAGATTTTTGTTGTTTTGAATTTGGCGCCCTGCACTTTCACTGGCTGTTGGCGGGGTGGGACGCTACCGTCCCGAATATCTCAGAGAGTTTAATGGTAATGACTAAAAATATTCCACCCTGAAACCATATAATTGTATGAAATATATTAGAATCATAAAACTATAATCTGATGATGTGTATAGTTTTAGTCAGAATTAGAAGGGCCTTTTGTTCCTTTTTAGTATGTAAGCAGGGTGCAAGTGTAAAACAAATGATAAGAGGAGCTATCGACAGACAAGCTGGACTACTGTGTTCCTTACAGGACATTCTGTCTCCACCCTTGGAGGGGAGAAACTGTTAGGCTTGCAGAAAATTATGAAACATGTTGCAGATTAAGGAAACAATGTATCTGTGTAGTGGAAAAACACCAACTGTCTGAACAAGGCATAGCTTAAGATTTGAACTTGTTTGAGTGTTATAAAGACTGTGTTTGCATTCTTGACTAGAACGTTCTCGTGAATAAACTGTACTAGTCTTTTGCATAAGATGAGTCTTTGCCAAATTATTATTAAATCCATGGTTTTACAAACCTCGGGGGATGGTCAAAGCTATTGATTGTTAGTGATTATCATTGGAATTGAAAATTCTCGTGACACCTATAAGGAGCATTGGTGGCAAATCTTATGGCCGAATGGTAAAGAACAACTAGCCCCTCGAGAGCACCCTTACCTGCCAATCTATAAATTACGTATCCGTAATCTAGCATAGGTACGATGGTCAGCTGAATCAGGGTTAGTTTGGCAGCTGGGGTGAAAGAGGAGCGATTACGATAGAGGAAATAAAGTCAAGATTTAACTTTAGCCTGCAGATTTGATATGTGCTGAGAGAAGGACAGTGTACTGTCTAGCCAAACTCTAAAACCTCAGAGGTAGTAATCCCGCCTGTGGAGAGAGGGGCATTCTTCTTACCAAACCACATTAAGTTTGTTTTGGAGGTGCTCAGAACAAGGTTAAGGGCAGAGAAAGCTTGTTGGATACTGAAGAAAGCTTTGTTGTATAGCGTTTAACACAATATCTGGGGAGGGGCCAGCTGAGTATAAGACTGTATCATCTGAACATAAATGGATGAGAGAGCTTCCTACTGCCTGAGCTATGTTGTTGATGTAAATTGAGAAGAGCTTGGGGCCTACGATCGAGCCTTGAGGTACTCCCTTGGTGACAGGCAGTGGCTGAAAGACCCCTCAGAGCCACCAATACTCCTTAGCTGGCCAACAAGAATGGAATGGACTTCCGTATCAAAAGCTTTGGCCAAATCAATAAAAATAGCGGCACGTGTGGGAGATTAGGAAATGTTGGACGGGCAAGGAGGCATGGCTGAGTCAAATTGGAATCCTGACTTAATGAAGATCTCAGACATGTGCTCCTTGTCAGTAACAACCACATGATCAACATTAAGGGAAATGGGCAGCTGTGAGGAGGAGGGTTTATTCTCCAGGTCTTTAACCTTTTCCAGAACTTCTTGGGGTTAGACCCACAGAGAGAGAACTGCTCCTTAAAGTAACTAACTTTGGCTTTCCAGATAGCCTGAATGCACATGAATGCACATCAAGAGCCAGTCAGCTTGAGTATGCGTGTGACGAGCCCTTCGCAAAATGGAATTCTTGAGGTGGAGTAACTCTGCGTGATCACGGTCGCACCAGGGGCTGAACCCATCTTTAATTCTCATTTTCTTTATGGGGGTATGTTTTGTTAACAATACCACTGAAAATATAAAAAAAGAAGGTCCAAGATTCTTTGGCAGAGGGGATCAAGCTGATTCTATACCAATTTACAAAGGTCAGGTCATGAAGGAAGGCTTGTTTGTTAAAGTGTTTTAGAAAGCGTCTATGACAAATCAGGACAGGTCATTTCACTGAGCAGCAATTACGAACACAGGCTGTAAAACAGCTTTCACTAAAGTCATTACAGAAAACACCAGACTGATACCAATCAGGATTATTTGTGAGGATAACATTGAGGAAAGTAGCATTTTCTGGGTCTTTGGAGTCATACCTTGTGGGATTGGTAATAATTTGAGAAAGTTTTAAGGAGCCCCATAAGCTTTTGGACTTGGTAAGATGGTTTAAGCATGTCCCAGTTCAGGTCACCTAGCAGGACAAGTTCAGATTTAGTGTAAGGGGCCAGGAGAAAGCTAAGGGCAGGTAGGGTACAGGCTGATGCTGATAGAGGACGATAACACCCAGCAACAGTCAACAAATAGCTATTTGAAAGTTTAATTCTTAAAACCAACTAATCAAATTGTTTGGGGACAGACTTGGTGGAGACAACCGAGCACTGAAGGTGATCCTTGATAAAGATTGCCACCACCCAAGATTGCCACCAGCTTTAGAATAGGATGGGAGGCCAATAGTCTGTGTAACCAATAGAGAGTCCCGAGTGTGGGAACAAACATAGTCTGTCCCACGGTTGGGTGAACAAGAAAGTTCATAGTCAACAAAGCATGCAGGAGTCATGAGGCAAATAGCATAAAGCTCAATAAAAAAATATAACAACTTGTGTGTGTGCTGGAGGCGAGTGAAAGCTCGGGAGAGAGGGGGGAGTGTGGCGAGGGTATCTGTACCAGACAGGGGGAGACAGGCCAGGGAAGACGACGAACAGATCACCAGGTTCAATCCAAGCAGCAGTGCAGCAGGCAACGGGAGTAGGTGTCACACCCACTTGGGAGAAACATTTTTCTGGAGGCAGATATATTGTAGAAAATGCCAGTGGATGGTCTCTGAACAGCCTTAGGGGGCTTCAAGGGCAACAAAACCATGCTTTATTCGTAAGAGAAACGTTAGGAGTTTTAATGAGCAGGCTTTCTTTATTTCATGATTTGTTTTATTTTGACTGGAGCAAGATTGAGTTTATTCCTGATGTGGAAACGGCCTGTAAATTCTTTCGTTATGTTGTTTTCCAAATAGTAAACAAACATGCTCCATTCCACAGGTTCAGAGTTAAAGGGCGGGATAATCTATGGATTTCTTCTGAGCTGTCTTGTATTATTCACAAACGTAATCTAGACTGGGCTAAAGCAAAGAAATCATGTTCTGATGCTGATTGGCTACGAAACAAGTGTTATTTTCTTCTCAGGAAGGCCAAGTCTGTTACCACTGATAACCTGAATGACCCTAGAAAGTTTTGGAAGGCTATTAAGTCTATATCTGGTAACAGTAATGTTAATGAATTACCATTGTGTATTGAAGGACTCAATATGACTGTATATGACAAAACTGAAATGCTGAATTGTTTCAATGAGCACTTTGTATAATCTGGTAGGCTGTTTCAGTGATTCAGTGATTCAGTGTCCTCTGTCTCTGTACAACCCTGCGTGGATGAACCAGTGAGAGCTGGTCAAACTTTTAGCTTTTTGACATTCTCAGTGCAGGAGGCACTTAAAAAGCCCTGAAATCATCCTTAGATTAGAGAAAGCCTGGTGGTCCCGATCTTCTTGATCCCTGTTCTTTAAAACTGTCAGGTGATTTCATAGCTGAACCACTTACATATCTGTTCAATCTAACCCTGGAATGTAATGAAATTCCAAAGTTCTGGAAATCAGCATTTGTCCTACCACTTTTAATAGGGGGAGATCCAACTAATTTAAATAATTACATGCTAATCTCAAAGCTGTCACCCCTGGCAAAAAAACTTGAAACCCTTGTTAGTGAACAGCTAAAAGAGTTTTTATATACTAACTTTATTTTATCAATGTACCAATCAGGCTTCAGGAAGAAGCATAGCACAATTACAGCAGCCATGAAGGTTTTAAATGATATCACTGAAGCCCTTGACAGAAAACAGCACTGTGTCTCACTTTTTATTGATCTCTCTATGGCTTTTGATACAGTTGATCATGCTATACTGAGGCAGAGATTGTTAAGCGTAGGTCTTTCGTAGCATGCAGTTGCATGGTTTGCTAACTATCTGTCTGATAGAACTCAGTGGACTCAATTTGATGTGCTCATGTCTGTTAAATTGTCCGTCTGTAATGATGTGCCCCATGGCTCTGTACTTGGTCCCCTCTTATTCACTATTTATAAAAATCATTTAGACAAAAATTTGCAAAATGTGCAACTTCACTTTTATTCTGATGATACTGTTATTTATTGATGTGCCTCGTCTCTCACAAAAGCTTTACAGAACTTGCAAACTGCTGTTCAACATACCTTGTGTCAATTGAAGCTTATCCTCAAACACTAAAAACATAGAGGACGTTGCAAACACTAACAACATAGAGGACGTTAATACATTCACTCACAAACGACCACTGTCCCAACTGCACTAGATGGATACAGTTAAAGTCGGAAGTTTACATACACTTAGGTTGGAGTCATTAAAACTTCTTGATACTACCCATCCCGTATCCTGGATCGTGAATACAGCCTCAGGCTCATTAGCATAACGCAACGTTAACGATTTCTGAAAATCGCAAATTAAATGAAAATAATATGCCTGCTCTCAAGCTTAGCCTTTTCTTAACAACACTGTCATGTCAGATTTTCAAAATATGCTTTTGAACCATAGCAAATCAAGCATTTGTGTAAGAGTATTGCAAGCTAGCTTAGTATTTTGCGTAGCATTTAGCACGCAACATTTTCACAAAAACCAGATAACCAAATAAAGAAAATCATTTACCTTTGAAGAACTTCAGATGTTTTCAATGAGGAGACTCTCAGTTACATAGCAAATGTTCAGTTTTTCCTGAAAGAATCTTTGTGTAGGAGAAATCGCTCCGTTTTGTACATCACATTTGGCTACCGAAACGAACCGAAAATTCAGTCACCAAAACGTCAAACTTTTTCCAAATTAACTCCATAATATCGACCGAAACATGGCAAACGTTGTTTAGAATCAATCCTCAAGGTGTTTTTTCACATATCTCTTCATTGATATGGAAGCCTGCTTTCGTCTCAGAATCCCATGGAAAAATACCAGCAGCTGAAAATGACGCACCAATTTCGACGGAGGACACCGGGCGGACACCTGGCAAATGTAGTCTCTTATGGTCAATCTTCCAATGATATGCCTACAAATACGTCACAATGCTGCAGACACCTTGGGGAAACGATAGATAGGGCAGGCTCATTCCTGTCGCATTCACAGCCATATAAGGAGACAATGGAAAACAGAGCCTCAAAAATCCTGCTCATTTCCTGGTTGCAGTTTCATCTTGGTTTTGCCTGTAGCTCCTGTTCTGGGGCACTCACAGACAATATCTTTGCAGTTCTGGAAAATTCAGAGTGTTTTCTTTTCAATCCTATATGTCGGCAGAAAATGTGTGGGCAGAACTGAAAAAACTTGTGTGAGCAAGGATGCCTGCAAATCTGACTCAGTTACACCAGCTCTGTCAGGAGGAATGGGCCAAAATTCACCAACTTATTGTGGGAGAAACATCTGACTCAAGTTAAACAATTTAAAGGCAATGCTACAAAATACTAATTGAGTGTATGTAAACTTCTGACCCACTGGGAATGTGGGTCAAAAGCTGAAATAAATCATTCTTTCCACTCTTATTCTGACATTTCACATTCTTAAAATAAAGTGGTGATCCTAACTGACTTAAGACAGGGAATTTGTACAAGGATTAAATGTCAGGAATTGTGAAAAACTGAGTTTAAATGTATTTTGCTAAGTTGTATGTAAACCTCCGACTTCAACTGAATATTGAACACCGTTTTAACGGAGTGTGTGCACAATTTCTTAATACATAATATCAGGATTAATACAGCCATGGAAACTACCATATTTAAATGTGGAGGGGTCAGTCACATTAATTTGCACTACTTTGGAGATCGATTTGCTCTAAACTTGGCAGGTAGTGCTGCCATTATTTAGCTTAACTACTTCCGTTTCATTCCAGACCGTTTTATTCAGACAGGGGTCACATTTAACCCCATACCCATGTACGCATGATGAAAAATTATAATCCTTGCCGATGAGGATCTTCTCCATGAACACTCCTGGGTTTGGTTAAACCACCACACATACACTGACTCATTCAGTCATAATAGCCTACTCCTCTAGTTTCCAACTTTCACCAAAAACATCCTTTCCTAAAGTGATGTTTACGAATGACCATAGAGGAAAAGGCGATGCGTGTCACGCCCTGGCCATAGGGAGGTTTTTATTCTCTGTTTTGGTTAGGCCAGGGTGTGACTAGGGGGGGCATTCTATGTTCATTTTCTATGTTTTGTATTTCCTTGTTGTTTGGCCGGTGTGGTTCTCAATCAGAGGCAGCTGTCTATCGTTGTCTCTGAGTGAGAACCATACACAGGTAGCCTTTTCCCACCTGAGTTTTGTGGGTAGTTAATTTCTGTTTTGTACCTGACGGAGTTGTTTTGGGTGCACGTTTGTTACTGGTTGTATTTAGTGGTCAGTTTATTAAATAACATGAACACGTGCTGCGCTATGGTCCTCACCTTCTTCCACCAATGGCAGTTACAGAACCACCCACCACCAACGGACCAAGCAGATTGGTAAAAAGGAGATATGGACATGGGAGGACATCCCTCACCTTCTTCCACCAACGGCCATTACAATGAGAGAGTGTCTACTCCGCCCAAAATTTGTCATGATGAAAATAATCATTAAGCAGACCAAGAAGTTTATTTTATTGGGGACAATAAGATAAAACTTAATTGCTATTTTGATACGTAAGGCTTATTTTATCAAATAGAAGTTTTATAATGCTTAGGTTTTATGAGTGTACTGATTTAGTTTTATTAGTTGTATGTACGGGATAGCCATGGTATACTGTAAATCGTCCAACGAAATGCTTACTTGCAAGTTCCTTCACAATGCAACAACAAGAAATAATTAAAGATAAGAATACAAAGAACGGCTGTAGAATAGTATAATATATTTTAGCATAGGTATAATACAGGAAGGCACAATTTATAGTCCAGTCTTTACACTTGTATTGGGGGATGGGTAGCAAGTATGTAAATTGAGCAGTATAGAAGTCTGGTGGCAGCAGTGGTGGACAAAGTACTCAATTCTCATACTTGAGTAAAAGTAAAGATACCATAATAGAAAATGACTCCAGTGAAAGTCATCCAATAAAATACTACTAAGTCTAAAAGTTTGGTTTTAAAGACTTAAGTATTAAAAGTATAAATAGTTTCAAAATCCTTAGATGAAGCAAACCAGACGGCACAATTTTCTTATTTATTTAAAAAATGTATGGTTAGGCAGGGTTAGACATTTAGACATGATGTTTAATGAGTCCGCCAGATCCGAGGCAGTAGGGATGACCAGGGTCAAGCGTTCTGTTGATAAGTGCATGAATTGGACCATTTTCCTGTGCTGCTAAGCATTTTTATTTAATTTAACTAGGCAAGTCAGTTAAGAACTAATTCTTATTTACAATGATAGCCTACCCCGGCCAAACCTTAACCTGGACGAGGCCAGGCTAATTGTGCGCCGCGCTAAGGGACTCCCAATCACAGCCGGTTGTGATACAGCCTGGAATCGAACGAGGGTCTGTAGTGGCACCTCTAGCACTGAGATGAAAGGAATAATTTTGGTGTCAGGGAAAATGTATGGAGTAAAAAGTACAATATTTTCTTAACGAATGTAGTTCAGTAAAAGTCAAAAATATAAATAGTAAAGTTAAGTACAGATAGCCCCAAAAACGACTTAAGTACTTTTACTTAAGTAGTATACACTACTGGGTAGCAGCAGTTGTGATGTGTGTGTAGCATGAATGTATGTATGTCTGTGTGGGTGGGTGTGTGCATGATTGAGTGCATGTGCACTAAGGTACGGAGAATCAGAGCAGGTGGTGTTCCTAGTCCAGTTCAAGTGTTCAGCAGTCTGATTGCTTGCATAGACTGTTGGTTTCAGACCTCATGCTTCGATATCATCTGCCCAAAGGTAAGGGAAAGATCAGCTTGTGTGTGGGGTCCTTGATGATGCTGTGTGCCTCCCTCAGGCACTGCTTCGAGTAGATGTACTGGATTGGTGGGAGTGTGGTCCCAGTGACGTACCTATGTCCTTGTGAATAGCGATGTAAATGGCATCTTCCGTCTGTTGGAGCAGTAGGTAAATTGGAATGGGACCATTGTGCCTGGCATGCTGGCCTTGATGTGTGCCATGACCGGCCTTTTGAAGCACTTCATGATGACCAAGGTGAGTGCGACGGGCCGATAGACAAGTTTGGTTGAAATTTAAAACAGGCCTGCGTTCTATAAGATTTGTTTGTTCACGTTCCCTGTATTTAAAAAAAAAATGCCTTACTTCAGAGGCTGGCAGGAGTACCTATATGTATTTTACTAGGCAAGTCAGTTATTTTCAATGACAGCCTAGGAACAGTGGGTTAACTGCCTGTTCAGGGGCAGAAGGACAGATTTGTACCTTGTTAGCTCGGGGATTTGAACTTGCAACCTTTCAGTAACTAGTCCAATGCTCTAACCACTAGGCTACCCTGGACAGGCACATTTTTATGGATGGAATGGGATTAATGGAAAGAAGTCAAACGTGGTTTCCATGTTTGATACCATTTCCTTTATTCTATTACAGCCTTAACAATGAGCCCATCCTCCAATAGCTCCTCCCACCTGCCTCCTCTGCCTTATATGTAGCATAGCTGAAGTCTCACATGACCATCCTTCCAAATCCCGTCTAGCTACTGTAGATTTAATACAATGAAGTCCATTTAAAATTGAGAGAGAGATCCTTCATTTGTATTAATTACACATGCCATGTCTGTTTGTGTTTTACAACTGAGTCTGTTGTGAATATATTTCATGTAGGTGATGAGTCAAAAGAGTTAGTGCAAAAAGGGTCAATGCAGATAGTCCAGGTAGCTATTTGGTTAACTATTTAGCAGTTTTATGGCTTGGGGTTAGAAGCTGTAGAGGCTCCTGTTGGTTCCAGACTTTGTGCATCAGTAACGGTTTCCGTGTGAAAGCAGAGAGAACAGTCTATGACTTGGATGTCTGAAGTCTTTGACAATTTGTCGAGCCTTCCTCTGACAACTCTTTGTAAAGAGGTCCTGGATGGCAGGGACCTCGGGCCCCAGTGATGTACTGGGCCGTACGCATTACTCTTTGTAGCGCCTTGCGGTTGGATGCCAAGCAGTTGCCACACCAAGTGGTGATGCAGCCAGTCAAGATATGCCAAATCTTTTCAGCCTCGTGAGGAGGAAGAGGTGTTGTCGCGCCTTCTTCACGATTGTGTTCATCTGTGTGGACCATTTGAATTCCTTAGTGATGTGGACACTGAGGAATTTAAGCTCTCAACCTGCCCCACTAAAGCCCTGTTGATTTAGATGGGGGGCGTGCTCGGTCCTCCTGTTTCCTGTAGTCCACGGTCAGTTCCTTTGTCTTGCTGATGTTAAGGGAGAGGTTGTTGTTCTAGCACCATACTGCTAGGTCCCTGACCTCCTCCCAATAGGCTGTTTCTTCAGGTAGGTTATCGGGCCTACCAACGTCGTAAAGTCTGCAAAGTTAATGAGGGTGTTGGAGTCGTGTGCGGTCATGTAGTCGTGGGTGAACAGGGAGTACATGAGGGAACTATGCATGCCCCCACGATGAGGGTGTGTTGCTGCCTACCCTCTCCACCTGGAGGCGGCCGGTCCGGAAGTTCAAGATCCAGGGTACTGAGCTTAGTGAAGAGCTTGGTGTTGAATGCTGAGCTATAGCTGCTGAACAGCATTCTTACATATGTATTCCTCTTGTCCAGATGGGAGAGGGCAGTGTGGAGAGCATTAGAGATTGAGTCATCCGTGGATCTGTTGGGGTGGTATGAGGATTGGAGTGGGTCTGGGGTGTCTGGGATGGTGGTGATGTGAGCCATGACCAGCCTTGCAAAGCATTTCATGGCTACAGATGCCGTTTAGACAGGTTACCTTGGTGTTCTTGGGCAGAGGGACTATGTTGGTCTGCTTGAAACATGTAGGCATGATAGACTGGGTCAGGGAGAGGTTGAAAATGTCAGATAAGATACTTGCCAGCTGGTACTATGGTATTTTCTTAAATCAGACATAGTGCTCCATTGTCCTCAGACAAAACAAAATGGCCATGAAATGATAAATAGGCATTTGCAATCAATAATTGGATAATATGAATATGCCTTGGGTAATGTGCCATCACATCTATTTATAAAAAAAGTGATGAATGTTTTAGTCTCGAGAGACTAATGTTATTTTGCTCAGTGTGGCCTTATTTGAATGAAGAAAATGGAGCCATGGTGTAATGTTACAGGACTAAGGACTAGTGAAGGGTGTGATGCAGCAGAAGACATGGATTGAGGGTGATGCACAGATTATTTGAGGACATTGGAACATTTGTGCAACGTTACTAAGCTTGGTCCTGGCTGTGCTCTCTCACCTACGGCAGTCAGACAGTTCTCAATGTCTCCCTTCAGTTCCAGGTCAATAGCCTTTGCCACATACACCTTACTGTACTTGGAGTACCTCTCAAACGCTGAGAGAAAGAGAGTGGGAAAGGATTATGTACTTGAAATGATTATACATTATCAACCATGTGTGTTTGCACATGCAGTGTATGAAAAAGGGGGAGAAAAAAACACACCTAGATTCTATTAGTATTTGTGGTGCGTTGACCAAAAGTAACATTCTATGATTAAAAAAGAAGGTCCACACTCAGGTATATGCAGTGAAAAAATGTATGAAGTGTCTAAAATAAATTCTGGACAAATGTTGCTTCGCCCGACACAAAATGTGCGTTCTACAAATTGAATAAATGTCCTCGCAGTCCCCCAAAATATGGTCCTATCTATGACGTTTAGAATTTTCGATGCTCCCTGACTGTTATGCTTTTGTTTCAATGACTGTTAGTAAGCTGGACAGAGTGAAGGGACTATGAATGTAGGTCCATTATCATTGGTACACAGTTTCGATTTGGTTTTAGTCATTTAAAATGTTGACTAAATACAGTGCCTTGCGAAAGTATTCGGCCCCCTTGAACTTTGCGACCTTTTGCCACATTTCAGGCTTCAAACATAAAGATATAAAACTGTATTTTTTTGTGAAGAATCAACAACAAGTGGGACACAATCATGAAGTGGAACGACATTTATTGGATATTTCAAACTTTTTTAACAAATCAAAAACTGAAAAATTGGGAGTGCAAAATTATTTAGCCCCCTTAAGTTAATACTTTGTAGCGCCACCTTTTGCTGCGATTACAGCTGTAAGTTGCTTGTGGTATGTCTCTATCAGTTTTGCACATCGAGAGACTGAAATTTTTTCCCATTCCTCCTTGCAAAACAGCTCGAGCTCAGTGAGGTTGGATGGAGAGCATTTGTGAACAGCAGTTTTCAGTTCTTTCCACAGATTCTCGAATGGATTCAGGTCTGGACTTTGACTTGGCCATTCTAACACCTGGATATGTTTATTTTTTAACCATTCCATTGTAGATTTTGCTTTATGTTTTGGATCAGTGTCTTGTTGGAAGACAAATCTCCGTCCCAGTTTCAGGTCTTTTGCAGACTCCATCAGGTTTTCTTCCAGAATGGTCCTGTATTTGGCTCCATCCATCTTCCCATCAATTTTAACCATCTTCCCTGTCCCTGCTGAAGAAAAGCAGGCCCAAACCATGATGCTGCCACCACCATGTTTGACAGTGGGTATGGTGTTTTCAGGGTGATGAGCTGTGTTGCTTTTATGCCAAACATAACGTTTTGCATTGTTGCCAAAAAGTTCAATTTTGGTTTCATCTGACCAGAGCACCTTCTTCCACATGTTTGGTGTGTCTCCCAGGTGGCTTGTGGCAAACTTTAAACAACACTTTTTATGGATATCTTTAAGAAATGGCTTTCCTCTTGCCACTCTTCCATAAAGGCCAGATTTGTGCAATATACGACTGATTGTTGTCCTATGGACAGAGTCTCCCACCTCAGCTGTAGATCTCTGCAGTTCATCCAGAGTGATCATGGGCCTCTTGGCTGCATCTCTGATTAGTCTTCTCCTTGTATGAGCTGAAAGTTTAGAGGGACGGCCAGGTCTTGGTAGATTTGCAGTGGTCTGATACTCCTTCCATTTCAATATTATCGCTTGCACAGTGCTCCTTGGGATGTTTAAAGCTTGGGAAATCTTTTTGTATCCAAATCCTTTAAACTTCTTCACAACAGTATCTCGGACCTGCCTGCTGTGTTCCTTGTTCTTCATGATGCTCTCTGCGCTTTTAACGGACCTCTGAGGCTATCACAGTGCAGGTGCATTTATACGGAGACTTGATTACACACAGGTGGATTGTATTTATCATCATTAGTCATTTTGGTCAACATTGGATCATTCAGAGATCCTCACTGAACTTCTGGAGAGAGTTTGCTGCACTGAAAGTAAAGGGGCTGAATAACTTTGCACGCCCAATTTTTCAGTTTTTGATTTGTTAAAAAAGTTTGAAATATCCAATAAATGTCGTTCCACTTCATGATTGTGTCCCACTTGTTGTTGATTCTTCACAAAGAAATACAGTTTTATATCTTTATGTTTGAAGCCTGAAATGTGGCAAAAGATCGCAAAGTTCAAGGGGGCCGAATACTTTCGCAAGGCACTGTATATAAAATAACGCCCCCACCACCAAAGCACCCGCAGGCCGGGTTGAATGTGCTCGTGGGCCGCATGTTTGACACTCCTGGTCTAACTGATGACAAAAACAAATCACACTATAGGGCTACGACATAATGAACAGGTGGTGAGAAAATAAATAGTGTAAGCTTATTGGGCAATGTCTTCTTTACCAAATGTGTGTATACATGTGCAGTTTGTGTGGCGGAGCTGAGGAGCACTTCTGGTGGTCAGAATGTCAATGAAGACAGAGCAGTCTGTTCTCTTCCTCTTCTCTCCAGCCTCATACAGGGCCTATAGACAGATACAGTAGGCACGGGCATCACACACAGGGTTCGCATTACACATTGACTCTTTGCGGTGCCCAACCTTGATTCTGACACATGCACTCTCTTCCTCTCCTCCATACCCTGGCATCACTGTCAGCAAGTTCCTGGTTCACCATGGTGTCCTCATTCCTAGTAGCCTACAGTATGCGAGTGAGAGAGAGGGGGAGTGATGTTAATTGTGCCAAACTATGTATCTTTAAACATGTTTAAACAAACTGTAAATAATCACACCTTGCAGAGCGAGAGCAGAGCATTCCTGAAGTCTGCACTTGTGTCAGATTTGATGTCATCCTCTAGCTCCTTTTTGTTTTCTAGCAAAGAAAATGCCATGATTATTGGTACGTTGTAAATATCACATACAGGACATTTACATAGACATATTTACATATTATTTACATATTGCTGACACACCTCCCTAATAGACTTTCTTTATCTCTCTGATCTCCTTATTGGTCCTGGAGGCTAGAATCTCAACCAGAGTATCCTCATCTGTGTCCAATCCCTGAGAGAGAGAGAAGTCGAGAGGGGAGGGGTGTGAACAGTCAACAAGGACAAAAGGGTCAGGTCACATCAGTCGTAAAGCTAAGAAAAGTCCAGGATCGGATAACAAACAGAAAGTGCAGGGCAGTGTTAATTATGCCCCAAACACAACTCATGGAGGGACTACCTGCACTTGTTCAATAATAGCTCATTTTCAGGTCTACCGCTATACCAGACACCTCACACACACTGCACATCATCATGAAAGTACAGTAGATACTCGTCAGCACCGTCTCCTCACATATTAAAACAGTCCCACCAGTTGTAAAAGTCCCACCTTTTGCCTCTATTCTGAGTTATAGTGAGTGACTAGGTGCGTCCATGTTTACATTCATGGCCTGTTTGAGCTGTTGGGCGTCATATTGGGCTGGAGTCTTGAGCAGAGCCAGAACCACATCCTCCAGGTCTCCCTTTAGGGCCGACTTCAGGGCAGTCTCCAGAGGCTGCAGAGAGAGGCGTGACACACTCTTCCACAGTCATACACAAGTGTGCGTGTGTGTTTGCACGTGTTGCATCATTCCATCGGTCCTAAAGTGCAAACTCCACCCACCCGCCGCCAGCCGCACATGCTAAACCAAACACAACTAGTGTGTTGGTAAGTGTGCATGTGTCACATCTTACCTTGCCTTTAGCCTTCTCATAGGTAGCTTTGTTCTGCTGTCTCTGGGCGTTGCTCCTCCTCACCAGCACATCAATGATGGTGTTCTCATCCACACCTACATCACAAGATGGAGGGACTTGTTCAATAAGAAACACTGTAGCGTATTTTGCCTAATCCATGAGCCCTCATCCGTTTTTTTACTAGTACGTGTGACCCCGGCCTTACGGTGAGGCAACCCTGACTACTCACCAGCAACAAACAATGGAAAAACGGACCCGGACATGTTCACACGTGTTTTTTTTACCAATACCAGGTTTAGTATCATGATATTTGATACCGAAATGATACTCAATACCAAAATGATACTCAATACCACAGATAACCCTGTGGCTCAGTTGGAAGAGCATAGCAGTCGCTACGCCAGGGATGTGTGTTCTATTCCCACAGAAGACCAGAAAGGGGGAATAAAGTTTAAAAATGTATGCAATGTTGAATAATAAATGGTAAAACTAAAATAACAGAATATCTTCTGTATGCAATGTCTTATTAAAGTAAACAACAGAAGAATATCTACAATGGTCTTTATATTTTGATACACAGTGTTAATTTGCTCATCTAGGCCCATAATATTGGGTCAAATGACATTCGTGAGGCATATGATTCATTACAGCATAGTCAATTAATGTATTAAACTAATAGTTTAGTTTAAAAATAGACATAAAAACACTGAAGCTCATTTCGAAAGCTTCTATATTGCAATAATCTATTACACACCACAGAAATATAATGAATTTTACACAGCAAACTACGATTCCCAGAGTGCATTTCACTTCCCATGGTGCAATGCTCCGCCCAGGGCTGCTGGCTGTCGTAGTCTAAATATCTTGCTGTCAAGTTATGAGTGCATTTCACATTACTTTTGGGTTGTAATCATATATTACAATGCTCACATGAATGCCATGCTGAATATATGTTCATGTTATTGTTACTCAAATTATTCCAATTTAGTTGCTAGTAGACTAACGTTACAATGTAAAACTCATGTTTAATATAGTTTTTTTTATGTTGTTTTGGAACTAAACCTCCCTTGCACTGCAATGCTTTGTAACACATTTTTCTTAGTTGTTAGTCATTCTTAGTCTTAGTCATTCGGTTGGACCTCATCTGCTTTGTAAGCAAAGTCTTCCAATAGTTTGCTTCTGCAGACAGTTTTGTCAACAAACTGCAGGCCTGGAAGTATGATGTTTCTGTTATAAGTAGCCATGCTGTCAGCATTTTCTCTTTCCCCCTTTTTTCTTTTTTCTTCTCAAAAGTGGCTCACACTGTGTCAGCTGCATGCGCAAGTAGCCTTGTTAGCTACTGCCCCCTTGAGAAGTTTCAGACAAATTACAAGATGGACTCGATACTCTCAATCCGTATATAACGAGACACACATTTGACTGTACTGAAAGTAACAAACATTCTAGCACCAAACTAGTATCGAAAAAGGTATAATGTCCAACACTACACACATGCTCAATTGAAGGAATGATGGATGGTGCTAAATACAAGGAAATTCTTGAGGGAACCTGTTTCAGTCTTCATGAGATTTGAGACTGGGGCGGAGGCTCACCTTCCCGCATGACAATGACACAAAGCATACTGCTAAAGCAACACTCGAGTGGTTTAAGGGGAAACATTTAAATGTCTTGGAATGGCCTAGTCAAAGCCCAGACCTCAATCCAATTGAGAATCTGTGGTATGACTTAAAGATTGCTGTACACCAGTGGAACCCATCCAAAATGAAGGAGGTGGAGCATAAATCCCAGTGGCTAGAAGTGCCAAGCTTATAGAGACTTGCAGCTGTAATTGCTGCAAAAGGTGTCTCTACAAAGTATTGACTTTGGGGGGTGAATAGTTATGCACGCTCAAGTTTTCTGTTTTTTTTTTTTGTCTTATTTCTTGTTAGTTTCACAATAAAAAACATTTTGTATCCTCAAAGTGGTAGGCATGTTGTGTAAATCAAATGACACAAACCCCCCAAAAATCAATTTTAATTCCAGGTTGTAAGGCAACAAAATAGCAAAAATGCCAAGTGGGGTGAATACTTTCGCAAGCCACTGTAGTACGCAACCCAGACTTGCCAAAAGCCCTGAGTGATGTCAACTTTCATGTAGGAATCAGGTCCTTTTCAAACCTGTTTCATCAGAACACAACTACACTGAAATCCTTTCAAGAGGCTCTGCAGTGAATTCAATGTGACAAGATCAATTGCATATTCAAATTAGACACGTCATTTCCTCATTCACTTCCAAGGGGAGGTTTATAGCTCAGCTCAATGAAGTTGAGATCCTTCTTGCAACAGCACAGTTCATCAAAGGCTAAATCTCCCATATCTATAGGCTCTTATCTGAGAATGTGGGCTCCTCCTTTAATCCTTTGAAAATAATCTGGGAAAGGACCTTGGTCTGACGAACAGTGATGAATTATAGGTGGATGTTTGCGACAGGGTATACTGCTCCTCTCTAACACGAAAATTAAAGAATCGAATTACACATTTTTGTACATACTATATTATACTCCAGTGAGACTCCATAGAATGAATACTTTAAAATACTTTCAATTTAAGAAAAAAAGTTTCCTGGTATGGGGACCTCCTGTCTACTTTCACCTGTAGCTATGTATCACACACATGTACTTTGTTGAGTACATGTGTGTGTGTGTGTATGTCAATCTCACCCTTGGCCTTGATGGCCTTATCCAAGATGAGTACATCCCTATCGACATTGAAACCTGGGTCAGGAGTCACAGTCCCCTGACTGGGTAAGGTCTGAGGAAGAGACAGAGAGAGAGAACACTTAGCTGCCATGCAGTTAATTAATGAATACCTTCACGAAATCCAGAACAATAGTATAGAAGCAAAGGAAGGAACAGCACATACAAAGAATATGATAACAGGAAGAAAGAGCAGGTTTCAACAGTTTCTGAAGGGAAGGGCTCCTACTCCTGAATTCCTTCTATGAGTCACAAGACGACCATTATTTTGTATCTCAGACTCTTTCTTTATCCTCAACAGCCATTTTCTCTGTCCTCCCTCCCCGTCCTGTCTATCCGGCTACGAATGTACAAACACCACCTGGTAAGTTTTTACACACATTTAAATATTGTTTTACATTTTGTATTTAACCTTTATTTAACTTGGCAAGTCAGTTAAGAACAAATTCTTATCTACGGTGACGGCCTACACCAGCCAAGCCCGGACGTCGCTGGGCCAATTGTGCCCTGCCCTACGGGACTCCCAATCACGGCCATTTCTGATACAGCCTGGATTCTAACAAGGGTGTCTGTGGTGACGCCTCTAGCACTGAGATGCAGTGCCTTAGACCTCTGCACTACTCGGGGGCCCATGCATACCACAAGAAGGGAAAAAAAGAGCAGATTTGAGGCGTTCCCTCTAGAAAGTGGAACAGAACCCTACTGAGTCATCGGGCTGGCCCAGATAGAAGATCTGCTTGAAGAAGTCTGCGATGAAGGACATGGTGGTACGGGTCTGAAGAGAAAGGACAAGGGGGATTCAATAATAACCACAGTATTAATAACATCCTTTGTATTGAACACCAAGGCCTTTTGCATTTCTGAGTGTTAAATGGAGGGATGAAAGGCTCTTTCTTTGTTTCCAGAATATGCTACAGTACAAGACCAGGGCACCGTATTTGGTCAAATTACATTTCAGTAGACTCACCCCCAACACAACCTCATTCAATGTGGTTCAAACATTTTGTTATTTTCCTATCACTGCCACTTACACAGGATAATCATCATTACATAGAGTAAAATTAAACATGTCTAGAACAAGGGGATATAATTCCTGTTTATGACGCTGCACAGATGATTTATTTGTCACTGCAGAACAAATTGCCCCCATCTATTTCACAATGGTATGGCAAGAATCGGGTGTTGACCACACCTACATCAGGAATAATGTAGAACTCGCCCAAGACTTTAACCGTTTCATCACTTTTGCTCAATTAGTTCACAATGGTTCTCAAGGCATGACAGGATCAGCTACAAAAAATAATTAATCAGAATAATAATGAAATGTCACTACTACACCCAGTCACACACACATATGGTAAAGTTCCTTGGTAACTGGGCTGTATTTAGAATGTAGGCTATTCATACAGTGGGAAGTTTAGTTTCCCAGTTTAACAAGGTTCAAACTCCCGAAAAATAGAGAAATTAACAAATGACTGTTACCTAGGTTCGCCGGTGCTCAATTTCCAGGAGTAGGTTCAATGAAGGGACTGGGAAACTTCTTCAGACTGAGTTTGCAGGGGCATTGTGAAGTTGCGCTCATGTATTATATAGCTACACAATAAATTCCACCTAGCAACCGTGCATCCCACACTTGCTCTATGCTACCATTTGATTGGCACTTGCCATTTGATTGGCACCCAGGGTGGTGAAAGTGCATGGTGATCTTGATGCTCATTTCTAATAAATATCAAGGGTCTTATTCTGGTGACACGATGCTTGACTGCCATTTGACAAATACAAATATTCTCGCTCTTATCAATAATAGTCTCATCATGTAGACTAGCCTACAGGCACAGCCTACCCAGTATGCACCACACAGAACGTACTGCAACTGCCTCTGCAATGCAATGCTATGAAAGCCAATCCATTACAAAAAGCAGTGTTGAAAATGCAGTAAAGTGCAGTAACTGCAATCGACTGTGAAATGTTGGAGACATGAATTGCAGATGAGCTGCAGTTATACTGCACTGTCACTGCAGTAACACTGAAAAAAGGTTTTGAAAAGTTTTCCGACTCTTTCACTTTTTCAACATTTTGTTACCTTACAGCCTTATACTAACATGGATTAAATCGTTTCCCCCCCAAATAATGCTACTAACAAAACACTTTAATGACAAAGCAAAAACAGGTTTTTAGACATTTTAGTAAATGTATAAAAAAAGAAGAAACATCACATTTACATTAATTAGTATTCAGACCCTTTACTCAGTACTTTGTTGAAGCACCTTTGGCAGCATTTACAGCCTCGAGTCTTCTTCGGTATGACGCTACAAGCTTGGCACACCTGTATTTGGGGATTTTCTCCCATTTTTCTCTGCAGATCCCCTCAAACTTTCTTTTTGGAGGTCATGACTGATGTTCACAAGATGGAGCTGACAGAGATGGTCTCATCGCTTCAGGTCCTTAGGAAATATGCAGTTATTTGTTTTGTTTTATGTATTATTTGATGTATTATTTCTTACATGTTAGCACAGGATATCTCAAGTGTTATATAAAAGCGATGACAACTTACCAACATTACGACCAGGAATACGTCTTTCCCGAAGTGGATCCTTTGTTCGGACCTCCACCCTGGACATGGGCTCTTATCCCAGAGGCCGACCCTTGAGTTGCCTTCCAGAGAGACATCAGAGATTGCAACATTCTCTGTTTCACGGAAACATGGCTCACTTGGGATATGTTGTCAAAGTCGGTACAGCCACCCGGTTTCTTCATGCATCGCGCCAACAGCAACAAACATCTCTCTCGTAAGAAGAAGGGCAGGGGTGTATGCCTTATGATTAACGACTCATGGTGTAATCACAACAACATATAGGAATTTAAGTCGTTTTGTTCACCTGACCTTGATGCCGACCGCAATATCTTCCAAGAGAATTCTCTTCGATTACAGTCACATTATATCCCCCCAAGCAGATACCTCGTCAGCCCTGAAAGCGTTTCACTGGACTCTATGTAAACTGGAAACCATACATCCTGAGGCTCCATTTATTGTAGGTAGGGATTTTAACGAGCTAATCTGAGAACGAGACTTCCTAAATTCTATCAGTATATCGAATGCGTGACACGGGCTGCTAGCATTCTGGATCATTGCTACTCGAACTTCCGCGATGTATACAAAGCCCTCCCCCGCCCTGCCTTCGGCAAATCTGACCATGACTCCATTTTGTTGCTCCCAGCCTATAGACAGAAACTAAAACAGGAAACGCCCATGCTAAGATTTGTCCAACACTGGTCGACCAATCGGATTCCACGCTTCAGGATTGTTTCAATCACATCGACTGGGATATGTTCCGGATAGCCTCAGACAACAACATTAATGTATACGCTGACTCGGTGAGCGAGTTTATTAGCAAGTGCATCGGAGATGTTGTACCCACTGTGACTATTAAAACATTTTCTAACCAGAAACCATGGATTGATGGCAGCATTCACACAAAACTGAAAGCGTGAACCACCGCTTTCAATCATGGAAAGGTGACTGGAAACATGACCAAATACAAACAGTGCAGCTATTCCCTCTGCAAGGCAATCAAACAAGCAAAGCATCAGTATAGAGACAAAGTAGCGTCGCAATTCAACGGCTCAAACACAAGACGTTAGTGGCATTGTCTACAGTCAATCACGGATTACAAAATGAAAACCAGCCCCGTCGCGGACATCGACGTCTTGCTCCCAGACAAATTAAACAACTTCTTTGCTCGCTTTGACGACAATACAGTGCCATTGACACAGCCTGGTAACAAAGCCTGTGGGCTCTCCTTCTCTGTGGCCAACGTGAGTAAAACATTTAAACGTGTTAACCCTCGCAGGGCTGCCGGCCCAGACGGCATCCCTAGCCGCGTCCTCAGAGCATGCTCAGACCAGCTGGCTGGTATGTTTACGGATATATTCAATAAATCCCTATCCAAGTCTGTTGTCCCCACATGCTTCAAAATGGCCACCATTGTTCCTGTTCCCAAGAAAGCTAAGGTAACTGAACTAAATGACTATCGCCCCATTGCACTCACTTCTATCACCATGAAGTGCTTTGAGAGACTAGTCAAGGAGCAAATAACCTCCACCCTACCTGATACCCTAGACCCATTCCAATTTGCTTAATGCCCCAATAGGCAAACTACCTGCCCTCCAGGACACCTACAACCCCCGATGTCACAGGAAGTCCAAAAATATTTTTTCATTTTATTTACCTTTATTCAATTAGGCAAGTCAGTTCAGAACAAATTCTTACTTTCCATTTTTATTTTCAATGACGGATACAGCTCAGCCTTTTCTCAGTTTACTGGTCACGATAACAACAACCACAAGTAGCACGCGCTCCAGCAGGAATATCTAACTGGTCATCCCCAAAGCCAACACCTACTTTGGCCGCCTTTCCTTCCAGTTCTCCGCTGCCAGTGACTGGAACGAATTGCAAAAATTGTTGAAGCTGGAGACTCATATTTCCCTCACTAACTTTAAACATCAGCTATCTGAGCAGCTAACCGATTGCTGCAGCTGTACATAGCACTGTAAATACCACACCCAATCTACCTACCTCATCCCCATATTGTCTTTATTTACTTTTTTGCTCTTTTGCACACCAGTATTTCTACCTGCACATCACCATCTGCTCATCTATCACTCCAGTTTTACTTTACTACTATGGCCTATTTATTGCCTTACCTCCTCACGCCATTTGCACACACTGTATATCGACTTTCTTTTTTTCTTATTGTGTTGTTGACTGTACGCTTGTTTATTCCATGTGTAATTCTGTGTTGTTGTTTGTATCGCACTGCTTTGCTTTATCTTGGCCAGGTCGCAGTTGTGAATGAGAACTTGTTCTCAACTAGCCTACCTGGTTAAATAAAGGTGAAATAAAACAAAAAAACAAAACAGCCTAGGAACTGTGGGTTAACCGCCTTGTTCGGGTGCTGAACAACAGATTGTTGCCTTGTCAGCTCAGGGATTCAATCTTGCAACCTTTCAGTTACTATTCCAATGCTCTAACCACTAGGCTACCTATCATCAAGAAAAACAACCACCCGAGCCACTGCCTGTTCACCCCGCTATCATCCAGAAGGTGAGGTCAGTACTCATCTACTACTATCTCACTATCATCTATATCATCTACTGCATCTTTATGTAATACATGTATCACTAGCCACTTTAACTATGCCACTTTGTTTACATACTCATCTCATATGTATATACAGTGCCTTGTGAAAGTATTCGGCCCCCTTGAACTTTGCGACCTTTTGCCACATTTCAGGCTTCAAACATAAAGATATAAAACTGTATTTTTTTGTGAAGAATCAACAACAAGTGGGACACAATCATGAAGTGGAACGACATTTATTGGATATTTCAAACTTTTTTAACAAATCAAAAACTGAAAAATTGGACGTGCAAAATTATTCAGCCCCCTTAAGTTAATACTTTGTAGCGCCACCTTTTGCTGCGATTACAGCTGTAAGTCGCTTGGGGTATGTCTCTATCAGTGGCCTAAGATTGCAGAGGCAGCCAGGCTGGTGATGGCCAAACGCAACGTCCCTCAGTTGTGACCTCTTTAACTGTAACTCGCCCGGCCCCTGGAGAGTTTTGGGCAACCCTTACCTGCATGACCCTGGCATATGCATGGAATGTCAACTGTGAGTGACTTACTGACAGGTCTGTCTGTATGCCAGGCTATGGATGTCCTATGGGCAATCTGGGTTGTGGAAGCAGAAGCATGCTATTGGTCATTTCCTGCTGAGTCAGGATGTTCATTAAAAGGCCTCAAGATGGATGTACGGGTTATAACACATGCTTTGCTGGTGCTAGCTTACCCTTTGTGCCTTCTAATTCAGATTAGTTGGAGCATGGGCGGTTTCATAAATGTTTCCTGACCATGTGACCTGACCAGAAACACTTTGGGCCCTAGGTATAGCATGTACACTTGATTAATGGACATCTTACAGATGGCTTTAAAGTGATTCACTATCGATCATCTAACCTTCCTGTTAGTCTGGTTTCACTCTGTTTGTTTCTGCTCTGGACATATTCTGTTATTGTTTGGCATGACGACCACCACAACAACAACGACAAAGCTGGCTAAAGCAGAAACCAAATGGCATCCAGGCTAGCTGAACATAACTGCACAGCAGTTACTACGATCACTCTGTGTAAGGTCCCCCAATTATCCCACCACTACCTTTCTCATGCACCCTTGAATACGGGTGACCTACTGTACAATACACCCTCACCTCCACCTGAGAAGAGAAGGGTCATATTGGACAATGCTGATCATAGACCTTGGCCCGTGTTCTTAAAGCATCTCAGACTGAGTAAGCTCTAGGATCAGTTTAGCCTTTTAGAGTACAATGAATAAGAATAGATGGACATGGGGGACCTGATCCTAGATCAGAACTCACTACTCTGAGGCACTTGTGAATACAAGCCCTGATCCAATGTAGACAATGGTGGTGATGTATGGGGTCTCATGGACTAGAGAGACAGCATCTAGTTGCAATCTCTATCTCACACACTGGAAACCCGATGAGTGTTTGGAGCTCTTCCTCCACAGCGAACAGGGCAAACTAATACCCAAGTGGCGAAACCCCATCTCTGAAGTTTAATATTTAAAGAGTGTTGAGAGTTTGGTTACCCTGAAAAGCAAGCAGCATTCCAGCTATTCCCTATCCGTACCTGGACAGCAGCAGGTCTCCGACATCGCTTTGCCACAGCAGGGATCGGATCTGAAAAAAGGTGCTCATTTATAATCAATCCAATATTTGATTTGATTGTTCTTTTTTTGGGGTGGGGTGCACATGTCATTGATAAGCTGCACGTTTGAACGAATCTCATCCTGTAGTTGAGTGACAGTGCAAGTTCAGATCAAACCGGTTGCTGTGTGTAGGTTATTGATAATAATGTTTGAACATTTTCAATTCACAGTGTTACAAAGTGAATCAGTTCCAGGTCTAGACCAACCTCTGTGGAAAGTAGCTGGTGAGATAGACGTGCACCTTCCAGAATGATCTTTGTTTGATAAAGATGAGATGCTATTTTAGTTTTTTTCTGCATAGACAAACAGTGTGAAATCCTGTTTTGCAAAGCACACACACACGCACACACATGTACAGCTGCAATGGTTATGAAGGCATGAGTGTCTCATGTGCCATCAAATGAGAAAGTCTTTATTTAAGAGTTCTTTGGTTTTGTCACTACTCTACTCACCACTCTACATGTATCCCTGTTTTGCAGCTTTCTGACCAGATCCAAGCAGTCATACAAACACAAACACTCATCTCAGACATCATGTACGTGAGTTCCTCGGGAACTGAGAATGTGTCCCTGTCTCTTTCGTTTCTGGGGAAGACAGTAGGGAGGCACTGCTCTGTTGCCCCTTCATCAAAACAACGTGAGTACGGCACCAACTCCCAAACACTGGTGCACGCACGCATGCACGAACAACGCATGCAAGCACGCACATACAACTAGATGCTGTCACCCTGGTAACTTGCACATCATCATCTGCACGTACATCACTCCAGTGTTGATGCTAAATTGTAATTATATCTCCTCTATGGCCTATTTATTCCGTACCTCCCTACTCTTCTACGTTTGCACACACTGTACATAGATTTTTCTATTTTTCTTTTCTATTGTGTTATTGACTGTACGTTTGTTTATGTGTAACTCTGTGTTGTTGTTTTTGTCGTACTGCTTTGCTTTATCTTGGCCAGGTCGCAGTTGTAAATGAGAACTTATTCTCAACTGGCCTACCTGGTCAAATAAATGTGAAATAAAATAAAATAAAAATATAGAGGAGGTTCTAACTAGTTATAAGTATAGTGAGGATCCTTCTTGTAATTTCTAGTTATTTGGATCCTTGGTGAGTAGTGTTGTGTAAATTCTACACATTAAAGGGAAAGCAAGAGAGACTGCAAGTTTCCTCAAACAACAAAGTTCTTTATTAGTAAGATTTGCAAAAATTGAGCTGGTTAGCGGAGACCCAAAAGGGTGCACAGCTAAGAGCCCCCGAACACATTCAGACGTTGTCATTTATAGCCATCCTCAGTGTCTGTCTTTGCCAGATAACCTACAGCTGGCAACGAGCCATATGTCCTTATATGGTTCCTTATGTTGGAGTTTCGCTAAGCGTGTCAGTCATCTCATACCTTTAGAAAACAAGAACCGTATCCCAGAAAGGTCCACTTGAAGTCAACAGAAACCAGTTGTTTCCTGCTTTCTCAGGGCATAGCACACATCTAAGATTAACAACAGAAAAAGATGTATGCCTATATAAATCTTTCAGCGTGCAATGTCAAAGTAATAGAGTATTCACAACATTTCTCCCATAGGAGGTACATTAATACCTTAATAGAATAACTTTATTGTTCCCGTTTCTTTTTGGAGATAGTGAGGTCATGAAGGAGTATTCTAGGTAGGACCGAGACTGTGAGGTGCTGGTTCCTGTGTGTCTGGGAAGCTCCTGGGTTCTTCTCAGAGGAATGTGTTGAGTGTAGACATGTGAAGACAGAAGAGGCTTAAATATTTCAGCGGCTTGGTTGGGTCCATTTACAGGCAGCAGAGCAATCAAATCAAATTGTATTTGTCACATGCTTCGTAGACAACAAGGTCTAGATTAACAGTGAAAATTACTTACGGGTCCTTTTCCAACAATGCAGTTAAAGTTAAAGTTAAGAGTACATTTTTTTGTGTGTATGTTATTTGTATGATGGCTTATGAGGTGTATGTGTGTGTGTTTAGGTCTGTGTTGGGTACCTGTGAAATTGAAGATTCAACAGCAAATGTTATTTTTCTGGAAAATACTATTCATGCACAATTTTTCCCCCAACAAAACATCGATTTGGAATAATAGAGTTATTAAAGGGGCTAGGCTACTTTATTATTATTTATTTTTTCTCCACTTCCTGCCTGATTGACGTGCCAAAGTAAACTACCTGTTGCTCAGGCCTTGAAGCCATGATATGCATATAATTGGTACAATTGGAAAGAAAACACTTTGACATTTGTAGAAATGTTAAAATAAGGTAGGAGAATATAACACAATAGATATGGAAGGAGGATATCCAAAGATAAACCAACCAGAATTGTTCTTTTGAGAGAGACCATCCTCTTAGAAATGCAAGAGAAAAGTCATTTGGAAATTAACTCCCTGGATGCAATTCCTATGGCTTCCACAGGGTGTCAGCAGTCTATGTTCAAGGTTTCAGGCTTGTAACTTCAAAAACTAATAAGAAATAACAGTTTTAGTAGAAGGACAAAGTCTTGTAAATTTGTGTTTGTGCGCACCATGAAGACATTACGCACCTGGTAAAAATATCCTATTGGACATATTTCTTTCCGAAAGAAATATTATAGTTTGATGACATTTTAGTGTGTCGGAGGAGTAAACAGAAACTGATTCCTTTCTCTGCAAGTTGAACGAGTGGTTTACTCAAATCGATGGTGCCAACTCAACAGACTTTTTGGGATATAAAGAAGGATTTTATCTAACAAAACAACACTACATGTTAAAGCTGGGACCCTTTGGATGACAAATCAAAAGGAAGATTTAGGTGAATATTTATTAAGTAAGTGGATATTTAATCTGTATATGTGAATGTATGAAACCTGTGCCGATGGGAACATATTTTGATGTGGGGCGCCGTCCTCAAACAATCGCAGGGCATGTTTTTGCTGTAATAGCTACTGTACATCAGACAGTGCAGTTAGATGTAGAAGAATTTAAACCTTCAGCTGATATAAGACCCTTATGTACTTGTAATTCCGATCAAAACTATTTCATTAACATTATTATTCTCTTGGCCAAATATTATATTCACAAATGTAATTGGGGTGAAAAAATTCCTTATTTTGTAGGTTTTTTTTCATTGAACTGTTGCAATTGTATAAATCCCTCAAACTTGTGAAACTTAAAAAGTTGGAAAAATTATTAGAAGTCATGTCTCTGAATGTCTGTTGATGTCTCATTGCCTTGTCACATATTCATGTCCTGAATCGCCTGGGGTTCTATTATTTTATTGTTTTCATTGTTTTCACAGGAATGTCCTTGTATTGATGTGTAATATTCTTTATTATTGTTGCAATAAAAAAATGTCTGTGTTGGGGTGTCAGTGTAAGTACAGTGATGATTTTACCTTTTGATAATCCGTACATAACCTGGACGTACCATCAGGTTTAGGAACCAGAATGCAAGGAGAACTCCAAGGGCTTGAACTTGGCGTAGCCAGGTCATTCTCCAACAAATATTTCACCTCATCCCTCATTATCTTCCTCTTGGAAGCGTTGATACGATATGGGTGTTGCTTGATAGGTGTAGCATTTCCAACATTAATGTCATGTTCCAGCACGTTTGTGCGAGTAGGAACGTCATTAAAGAGACATGGAAAACTGTAGTAGCCTCACAATATCATTGGCCTGTCCATCCGTTAAATGAACCAGACCTGACTGGATAGACAGCAGCATTTCAGAGTTGGGCAATCTAACACACTGCTGCTGAGTATTGCGCAACTCCAATCCATCAACATCATCAATATGACAGTCCACTATCATCGCAGTAGTAGCAGAGGAGACAGCAGTACCTTCCTCTGTTTTTGAATTATCTATAACTATCTATCTGTGGTATGCTTTCAACATGTTAATGTGACACACACAAGATTGGCGTTGTCTATCAGGAGTTTGAAGCACATAGTCAGTTTCACTTATTTTATTTTCAATTAAATAAGGACCAGAGAAACGAGCTGACAGTGAAGATCCTGGAACAGGTAATAACACCAGTACTTGGTCACCTGGCTGTAGTGGACGAGAAACAGCCTCTTTATCATAGTGTCTTTTCATGCTCCTCTGTGAGGAAGACAGAGCTGCCTTTGCGTGAGCACAAGCTTGGTGTAGGCGCTCACGAAAGCGACTAACGTAGTCCAACACATTCTCATCTCCTGTACACAACTCTTGGGACAAGAACTGTTCTTTAAGGACTTTCATTGGTCCTCTCACTGTGTGACCAAACACTAGTTCAGCCGGGCTGAAACCTAGGGACTCCTGCACAGTTTCACGAGCAGCAAACAAAACTAGAGGAACTCCCTCATCCCAATCTTTCTGATTCAAAACAATATTTACGTAGCATAGACTTCAGTGTCTGATGCCATCTTTCAAGCGCACCCTGAGACTCTGGGTGATAGGCGCTTGACACATGGTGCGTAATTGACAAGGATTTTAACACCTGCTTGAAGAGCTTGGATAGGAAATTGGTACCTTGATCGCTTTGTACCACCTTAGGTAACCCGAATGTCGTGAAGAATTTTATTAAGGCTTTACTCACTACCTATGACAGGTATGGGACAAAGAGGAGCGGGAGGAATAACCTGATTTGGTTTTCCTGTTATCTGACATGTGTGGCATGTCCGACAGAACTGAGCCACATCTTGTTTTAAACCCGGCCATAAGAAATGTCGAAGGATCCGATCATAAGTCTTTGTGATTCCTAAATGACCAGACCACTGGTGATCATGAGCAAGGGATAATACATTTTGACGAAGAGCTCACGAGTGACTGGTAACTGTATTGCATCAGCAATAAGTTCAACGTTCTTTGATTCTGTCCTGGGCTGTTTGTCAGAGGTGATCAGCTTCTCAGAGGTATCACACAATCCATCCTCTTGATCAACCTCTTTGAACAGAACAGCGTTCGACAAATCTATCTCATCACCCTCTTGTCGTGCCTGAGCACGAGTGGCAGCACAAGCGGGGAACACATGTGGATAACTCTGTGCCAGCTCATTCGAGAGAGAGTGGTCACTTTTATCCAATACTTCCAGTACGGGTACTACCTTTCCTCCGGCAATATCGTTACCCATTATAAAGGTCACACCTTTCACTGGCAACATAGGACGTACACCTACTCTGAATATTCCACTGATTAACTCAGAGTGTACTTTCACAAAGTGCAATGGCACAAAACCCATTTCAATACCCTGCACTAACACACTGGAACCACAGTATGTATCGTCAGATAAGGGCAACACATCAGACAATATAAACGACTGCGCCGCACCAGTATCTCTAAGGATTTTAACCGGACGCTGAGACGCTTCGTCATTCGTTAGGGACACAAACCCCTCGGAAATGAATGGTTCATAACTGCGGTCGGGGACTGAGACTTTCAACCTACAGTTACCCTGAGGCACCTGTTTCGTTGCAGACCTCACAACCGTACGAATTAGACCAACACCTGTTGGCGGCTTGGCACGAAGAGGCATCCCTTGTTTGCGTTTAAGCATGAAGCAATCATTAATCATATGTCCCACTTTATGACAATAGAAACAGGGACGCTCATTCTTCTGGCGTGCTTGATATACTACTGCTGGCCGACTAGGGCTAAAGTTAGGAAACGCAGTATGAGCCGAAAACACTCTTGTGCGTCAACACAAACTCGTCTGCCAACACAGACGCTTCTGCCAGGGAGGATACTTTCTGTTCGTTTAGGTAAACTACAATGCGTTCGGGTAAGCAATTCTTCCAACAAGATTAACTCCCGGAGAGAGTTGAAATCAGTTACCTTACTAGCAGCATGTCATTTATCAAAAAGATTTCCCTTGTCTCTAGCAAATTCCACATAAGTCTTGCTAGAAGACTTTCTATGAGACCTAAATCTCTGTCGGTTTGCCTCAGGCACAAGCTCATAGGCACGAAGAACAGTAGCTTTGACCACTTCATAATTCAAACTGTCCTCAAGAGGTAGCGCTGACAAAACCTCTTGGGCTTTACCAGTTAATTTACACTGAAGCAATAGGCACCATATGTCTTCAGGCCATTTCAATGCTACGGCTATACGCTCAAATACACAAAAATAGGAGTCAACCTCCGACTCTCTGAACAAAGGAACTAAGGCAATCTGCCTACTAATTTCAAACGTTTTTGCATACACAGCAGGTGAGGACGACTCACTAACAGTGACAGCAGGACCGGAGGCTAGCCTCGCTGTCTCTGCCTCCAGTTCCATCTGGCACATTTTAAACGTCATCTGCCGCTGTTCTTTATCTGCCTCAATTTTACACATCTCCAAATCTAACTGCCGCTGTTCTCGTTCTTTTTCTGCCTCAATTTTACACATCTCCAAATTACGTTGTTCTCCTTTCTTTTTCTGCCTCAATTTTACTCTCTAACTGGAGAGTCTCTCGCCTAATTTGGGCTCTCTCTTCCGCCTCCAGTTGGAACTGTGCTAAACGGACGTCCCTCCTGGCATCAACGCTTGACAGTGGGGAGAGTGGATCAAAACGGGACAATGTGACTGGTGTTTTAGCCTCTTCCTCATTATCAGACACCAATGGGCTTACAGGAGCAGCAACATCCGCTACAGGGGTAGTAGGCTCAGGCAGCGGTAACACAAGCACCTGCTCTTCCAACAATACATTTAATACTAGCTGTTTAACCTCCGCCTTAACTAAACTCTGCGGAATCGATATTGAATAATGGTCAGCCAAGGTCATTAAATCAACTCTACGACATTTATCAAAAACCTCCCACGAAGGGTTATCCAAAAAGAACTTCAACTCAAAAGTAGCCATCTTAACCTACTTCACAAGAGCCAACGAAAATAGCAAACACTAATGCTACCTCAGCTATAATGTTCAACACTGAACTATACCACTTAAACAATCTACATGAGCGGCATGGGTGTCAGTTATGACATATCCCGGATGAGCCCCCACTTATGTTACGAATCCCTTTTGGCCCGACAGTCTAGGGGGGGATGGTAATGAGACCCGTAACATAACTCAGGCAAATTATAATAGTGACAAAGTAAAAGTGTGAACGAAATAACCAGGACAACTGAAATCTACCGTCAAACTCAAGGTTTATTTGAAAAGACACGGTAATGGGGGGGAGCAGGAAAAGGGGCTGAGCTGTACCCAAGGAAAGAAACAATAAGTATTCAAAAACACCCCTAAGCTAGACTAGCCTACTTTAACAACAGCTAACTAACTAACCAAAAATACAGTGGGTGGTCCGCCCAGTTCTAACTAGTGTATTTAACAAAGTCTACCTACGGGTAGTGTATACCCATGGGCGACTTGTCTTGGTTTCCCTTTTCCCACCAGCAAACAAACACAAACACCATAACCAAAAACAATACTCACATGTGAAGACAAAGTGCTATGGAGGTGCTCAAACAAAAGAGAGATCAATACACAAAGAGAGAGTGAAACAGAGAGACCTACAGACATGGCATTTACAGAGAGATTAAGCTCCACAGCAAACTACTGACAGGGTTTTTAAACAAAGGGAAAGGAACGGTGATTGGGTAGGAAACAGGAGGAGGTGTCTTCTGATTGATGACTGATTGGGGAGTGATGATTTTCACCTGTGAGGGGAGAAGGAGAGAAAAGAAACACACACACACACAGGATACACACACAGGATACTTGTATCCGTAACAGGGGCAAAACAGTATTTAGTCAGCCACCAATTGTGCAAGTTCTTCCACTTAAAAAGATGAGAGACCTGTAATTTTCATCATAGGTACACTTCAACTATGACAGACAAAATGAGAGAAAAAAATACAGAAAATCACATTGTAGGATTTTAATGAATTTATTTGCAAATTATGGTGGAAAATAAGTATCTGGTCAAAAATAAAACTTTATCTCAATACTTTGTTGTACCCTTTGTTGGCAATGACAGAGGTCAAACGTTTTCTGTAAGTCTTCACAAGGTTTTCACACACAGTTGCTGGTATTTTGGCCCATTCCTCCATGCAGATCTCCTCTAGAGCAGTGGTGTTTGGGGCTGTTGCTGGGCAACACGGACTTTCAACTCCCTCCAAAGATTTTCTATGGGGTTGAGATTTGGAGACTGGCTAGGCCACTCCAGGACCTTGAAATGCTTCTTACGAAGCCACTCCTTCGTTGCCCATGTGTTTGGGATCATTGTCATGCTGAAAGACCCAGCCACGTTTCATCTTCAATGCCCTTGCTGATGGAAGGAGTTTTTCACTCAAAATCATGGCCCCATTCATTCTTTCCTTGACACGGATCAGTCGTCCTGGTCCCTTTGCAGAAAAACAGCCCCAAAGCATGATGTTTCCACCCCCATGCTTCACAGTAGGTATGGTGTTCTTTGGATGCAACTCAGCATTCTTTGTCCTCCAAACACGACGAGTTGAGTTTTTACCACAAAGTTCTATTTTGGTTTCATCTGACCATATGACATTCTCTCAATCTTCTTCTGGATCATCCAAATGCTCTCTAGCAAACTTCAGACGGGCCTGGACATGTACTAGCTTAAGCAGGGGGACACGTCTGGCACTGCAGGATTTTAGTCCCTGGCGGCGTAGTGTGTTACTGATGGTAGGCTTTGTTACTTTGGTCCCAGCTCTCTGCAGGTCATTCACTAGGTCCCCCCGTGTGGTTCTGGGATTTTTGCTCACCGTTCTTGTGATCATTTTGACCCCACAGGGTGAGATCTTGCATGGAGCCCCAGATTGAGGGAGATTATCAGTGGTCTTGTATGTCTTCTATTTCCTAATAATTGCTCCCACAGTTGATTTCTTCAAACCAAGCTGCTTACCTATTGCAGATTCAGTCTTCCCAGCCTGGTGCAGGTCTACAATTTTGTTTCTGGTGTCCTTTGACAGCTCTTTGGTCTTTACCATAGTGGAGTTTGGAGTGTGACTGTTTGAGGTTGTGGACAGGAGTCTTTTATACTGATAACAAGTTCAAACAGGTGCCATTAATACAGGTAACGAGTGGAGGACAGAGGAGCCTTTTAAAGAAGAAGAAATTACAGGCCCCTCTCATATTTTTAAGTGGGAGAACTTGCACAATTGGTGGCTGACTAAATACTTTTTTGCCCGCTGTGTGTGAGTGTGTGCGTAGAGTCCAGTCTGTGTGAAAAGAGTCTGTCCAAGAGAGTTAGTGCAAAAAAAGTGTCACTGTAGGTAGTCCATTTAGCCATTTGATTAGCGGCTAAATGATGTATTGGGCCGTAGGTGATGTATTGGGCCGTAGGCACTACCCTCTCTCTAGTGCCTTGTGGTCGGATGCCAAGTAGTTGCCATACAAAGCAGTGATGCAGCCAATCAAGATGCTCTTGATTGCAAAATGTCAAACTTTTTGAGGATCTGAGGGCCATTGCAAAATCTTTTCAGCCTCACGAGGGGAAAGAGGCATTGTCATTCCCTCTTCATGACTGTGTTGGTGTGTTTGGACCATGATCCTTTGTGATATGGACACCGAGGAACTTGAAGCTCTCGACCCGCTTCACTTCATCCCCATCCATTTCCCTGTAGTCCACAATCAACTCCTTTGTCTTACTGACATTGAATCTGTCCGTCAGTGGCATTCCACTGTTTGGACCGGAGCCCTTCAGAGCCTGTGTGTGTACTGTGTGTGCTCGCATGTGCGTGTGCTTGCAAGTGTGTGTTAGCCCGTGTGCATCTATTCCTATTCTCAAGTTTAGCAAACCTGTAGGCTCTCCTCACTGCCAGACAGGCTGATGTGCTCTAGCTGCCAGCTCCACCGTCTTCTGTCCAGATGTCCTGTTTAAATCAATTACCTTCTCTGTCTGCTTTATCCCAGTCATTAGGCATCTCTCTGTCCTCACATATCTTCTTCTTCCAGTCTCTATTCTCATAGTGACGTATATCCTGTGTTGTATTTTGCTCAGGCGCTTGGGAGACGACCATCCGGTCGCCATATCCTGAGGTGACAGTGAGGTCCTCGCGGGTGGACAACGCCCCCTTGGCAGTGTCAGTTCTGGAGGAGTTACCTGGGAGTGTCCCTGACCTGAGGGAGGAGGCCAAGCACCACCAGCCATGCCCGGTAGTACACAGCACACACCTGGACCAGGAGCTGGACACAGGTCAGCACAAGCAGAAACCCTGTCATGACACCATAAACCGGAAAACTTTAGCCATAACTGTGTCAGGAGAGTAAATATTGTTCCAAATCCATTATAATGCTAAATCCTAAATAACTTTAAACTTGAACAAGTCTCCAACAATAACCATGAATCCTACCTAAACACAGGCCCTAAGACGTGTAGGCCAAATGGACTATGTTTAATCATAGAATGCAGCAAGCTTGTATACTGACTCTTAACCTTTCAGATAAATAATTATTTACCCTGATTCATAACATAATTTCTCTCCACAAAAAGGTGTTTCTGGGAAGAGAGTTACAACATGAGGTCATAACCATTCTTCTTCGGAGTAAAAGAGGCAGAAAGAGAGAAGGGGCGGGGATGAAAGACAGAATGAAGAAAGTATTCAAAGGCGACCATCTCAAGCAATGAACTGTGTTGCTGGTTCTTTAGCCATGTTGCTGATATCGTTTCCTAAATCATGATAATAACGAACTAACTTTTACATAAATACTGCATAGAAATAGAAAATATATTGTGGAAAAAGACACCGTTAAACATATATGTTCTGTAGAATACACCTTTAAACATATATGTTCTGTAGAATACACCTTTAAACATATATGTCCTGTAGATGTGCATCGTAATAACAAAACATAAGTGCATCTGTGTAACTATACAAAGTGTTAAACTATTATTATGAGAGCAACGTGGTCTCAGAGCATTTCATATTATTCTGTATGTAAATCCGAGACACTCTATTTAGTATGATATTTAAAGTATGGTATGGTATGAGTTAATTTGTTGATGTTCATAATCCATTTCGTACAATATGTTACAAATTGCAATTTGTACAATATGTTACGAATTTGGAATTGTTTGACTTGTTACAAATTCCAATTTGTTGTGGCTAATGTTAGCTAGGTGGCTAGGTTGCTAACGTTAACTTTAAGGTTAGGGTTAAGGTTAGGAGTTAGGTTAAAGGGTTAAGGCTTGGGTTAGGGTTAGGAGAAGGGTTAAGGTTAGTATTTGGGGAAGGGTTAGCCAACATGTTAAGTAGTTGCATAATAGCTAAAAAGTAGTAAGTAGTTACAAAGCTGCTAATTAGCTAAAATGTTAAAGTTGTTTGTGATGACATTCGAACATACAACCTTTGGGCTGCTAGATGTTTGCGTTATCTGCCCACCCATCCACCCCGTGTTATACGCCCACACATCCACCCCGACCAAACACCCTTCTTTAGTTTTTGCCCTAAGTAACCTTCTATCTTATGTGACAATACCAAACGTAACATATCATACTAATTTGAGTGTCTCTGATTTACATTTAATATGTTACACCTAGTCTATGAGACCAGTCAGAAACGTGTAAACCGTGTTTTAAACTAAATTAATAAAAGATAAACTTGACTTAAAACAATGCTGTAGTGTGTGTGTGTGTGTGTGCGCGTGTGTGTGTGCGTGCGTGCGTAAAAATATCCAGGCCAGCACTGTACAAATCAGTTGGGCCCTATGTTTGTTCGACCATTATAAAATTGAAGTTCTCAACAGACAAATATTGGCCATATATCTCTAACCTTCAGCCATGACCTCAATCTGAACCACAATCATGTTTTACTTTTTAAGTGGTGGTTGAACACAAAGCATTGTGGTTGAAGAGGTGGGCTGCATTTCGACGCTGGATTGGAGCTGACCACAGAAAAGAGCCTGGAGGCGGGTCCGTGGAGCAAGGTGCTGTATACAGACAGGAGAGGAGGATGGGAGATTCCGATTTTTGTCTGGATGGCAGATAGTTCAAGCAGGGTGGTTGGTAAATAAATCAGATTGCCGAAAACATCGGACGCCGATTCGGTCACGAAGCCTCAGCCTAAATAAAATGACTGAAACAAAGTTGTTTAATTGTTAAGCACAATATTTGCTGCTGATCTTCCTGCTTTTCCTTCCTTGCATGGGTACACTCAATATGGCAGCAGGTTCACCCATCACAGAATATGACTTGAATGGAAATGTCCATTGGAGTCACTCTATATGGGAGTGGCAAAGGGGGTGTGTTAGTATTGGACAGAAGAGAGAGATTGGTATGTTTGGGCGATTCAGTGCAACGATAATTAGGGAGCGTGTGGGTGGAAATTAAACCCTGACATTATCTAGAATTCTTAGGAAAGGCTCGACTTAGGGTCAGGAAGCGGAAGAGAATGGGTACCCACGGCACAAACTGGTTAAATCAACGTTGTTTCCACATCATTTCAACAAAAAAATCAATGTGATGATGTTGAATCAATTTGGGAAACTGATTAGATTTGCAAAAAGTCATCAACTTAAAGGAATTCCGTGAATATTTGACTTTTTTCCACCCAGCTTTGAACCTAAATCTAATTAAATGGTTGTTTTGGCACTGTACTCCAACACTTTGGGTTTGACATGTTTCAATGACTATACGGTTTAAGTGCAGACTGCGAGCTTAAATTTGAGGGTATTGTCATCCATATTAGGGGAACAGTTTAAAATGTCAGCACTTTTTGTACATAGTCCCTCCATTTTAAGGGACCAACATTTTTGTTAGATTGTGTGTGTTATCCTTACCTCCCATAGGCATCTCTGAATCTCTGCCCTCAAATGAGAGAGGGAAGCACCAGGAGTTGAAAGTAGAGGGGGCCATGGACGTCAAGCTCTACATCCCCTACGAGTCAGCTGAACTCTACATTACGCAGGTACACATCCATAAGTCATACAAGATCTGGGAAAAGTATTTTGGAGTATTTTAGCATAGTATAGAGTATTTTAGCATAGTATAGAGTATTTTAGCATAGTATACCGTGTCTTTAGAAAGTATTTTACACATTTTGTTGTGTTCCAGCCTGAATTTAAATGGATTCAATTAAGAATTTGGGTCACTGGCCTACACACAATACCCCATAATGTCAAAGGGGAATTATTATGTTTTTGCAAATGAATGAAAACTTAAAAGATTACATTTCTTGAGTCAATAAGAATTCAACCCCTGCCTCGAGTTTTGGCAAGCCTAAATAAGTTCAGGAGTAAAAATGTGCAATAATAGTGTTTAACATGATTTTTGAAGGACTACTTCATCTGTAATAACAATGTACCTCACACATACAATCAATTATCTGCAAGATCCCTCGGTAGAGCAGTGAATTTCAAACACAGATTCAACCACAAAGACCAGGGAGGTTTTCCAATGACTCGCGAAGAAGGGCACCTACTGGTAGATGGGTAAAAACAAATAAGCAAAATATGAATATCCCGTTCAGCACGGTGAAGTTATTAATGACGTTTTGAATGGTGTAACAATGCATCCAGTCACTACAAACTTAGGTACCGGAGGGGAAGGAAACTGCTCAGGGATTTCACCATGAGGCCAATGCTGACTTTAAAACAGTTACATAGTTTAATGGCTGTGATAAGAGAAAAAGCTGGAAGAACAGAATATGAAAAGAATATGGAAAAAAAATAAAAAAATATATATATTTGCAACATGGCGTACTGAGTACCATCCTTCATATTTTCAAGCATGGAGGCTGCATCATGTTATGGGTATGCTTGTCATTGGTAAGGATTAAATAGTTTTTTTTATAAAAAGAAAGGAAAATCCTGGAAGAAAACCTGGTTCAGTCTTCTTTCCAACAGACACTCAGCAGGACAATAACCTAAAACACAAGGCCAAATATACCCTGGATTTGCTTACCAAGACGACATTGAATGTTCCTGAGTGGCCTAGACTTGAAAATGGTTGGCTAGCAAGGATCAACGACCAACCTGACAGAGCTTGAATAATTTTTTAAAGAATAATGTGCAAATATTCTACAATCAAAATTCTTAGAGACTTACCCAGAAAGACTCACAGCTGTAATCGCTGCCAAAGGTGATTCTAACATGTATTGACTCAGGAGTGTGAATACTTATGTCAATTAGTTATTTCAGTATTTCATTTTCAATACATTTGCTAAAATGTATGAAAACATGTTTTTCATTATGGGGTATTGTGTGCAGATGGGTGAGAGAAAAAACTATATTTAAGCCATTTTGAATTCAGTCTGTAAGACAGCAAAACATGGAATAAGTCAAGGGGTATGAATGCTTTCTGAAGTGACTGTAAGTTTATCATTTCTGTGAAGTCACATAGTACTCATTATGAAATGTACAGAGAAGGAATGGGTTAAGATAGTCACACGTCTGACTAAGGGACAAACCCGATGTTGATCGTTGTGAAAAGAAGCACACAGTGAGCTCATTGTTAGAGATCATGTTGTGTTTTCCTCTTTACTCACATGTCTGCCGCTCCTTCTGCCTGGAATAGGCTTTATTGTGTGTGTCTGTGCAGGATCAGAAGACCAGAGGCCTTTGATTTTTCAGTCTTTATCATTATTCAATTGTTAGGCTATCACACTGCTGTGCATTCTGTGTGTGTATAGTGTATGAGTCATTAACCTCTGTCATGGCATGTTATCAGCTGACTGACTGATGTTCATTTTAAGCTGTGAATTTATTGTGTCAGTATTAAAGACGCCATTGCATCCTTTCTTGTGGCAACAGATAGCTGAGGACATGCAGACTATGAAAAGTAGACATCTGGAGATGGTGCAAGAGCTAGAGGAAAACTTTCAGATCGCATCACGAGAGAACCAGGTGATCTGTGTGTGCGTGCGTGCGTGTGTGTATTGATCAGGTGTCACTACAAGTTGAATTCAACACTTATCTGTGCTAGTAGGAGAGGACAATACAGAAGATCCGATCTCACTACCAGAACAAGCTGAATGCTCTGAAGAGAATCTTAGACCTTTACCAAGAGAAGGTAGAAAAGAAGAACACACACTGGGAGGAGAGAATCACAGTGAGTTCCCTCTTACCGACCAACCATCACCACCCCTCATCGCGGGACAACTTTATCACTATGCTATGTTCTATTTAGTTCAGTAGACCTTTATTGTCCCCAGAGGGCTTGTTGAGTGTAACATAACAATAAGTAAAACAAAAAAAATTAAACATACAAAACATGAAACCATACCGTATGATACATTAATATCGAAATTGGGTTTGCCTCTTCATCAACAAGAAATGGTGTGTTGACTCTAGCGTAGTGGAAGTCTCGCCCTTCTTGGAATACCTGATGGTCAAATTCTGACACTTCTACCCCCCGAGAAAGTTGTCAGCTGTTATCATGACTGCTGTATACATTACAACTCAGGAAAAGAAAAATAAGAAGCTGGCACTTAACAAACTGTACGAGGCTATAAACAAACAGGAAAACCTGCACCCGGAGGCTGCTTTCCTTGTTGCCTTGCTAGCGATGATTGTAATATGTTCCGAGACTCCGCCGATAACATCAACGAGCTAACCACCTCCGCCGGCTTCCTTATGAAATGCATCGGCGACTTTGTCCCCACAGTGAAGGTTCACTGCTTCTCCAAACAAAAGCCCTGGATTAACACCGAAGTTGGCGCTATGCTAAAGGACAGGGCTACCGCACACAGTGCTATCGCAGGTAACCCTTAGGCTACGGCTGAAGACAGGAACAAGTACAAGAAGTCCCGCAAAAGGACAATATAGGAATTAGGTGGAATCATATTACACAGGCTCTGACGCCTGCCACATGTGGCAGGGGCTATTGTCCATTACGCGTCACAAAGAAAGACCCAGCAGTGATCTGCCCAACAATGCCTCTCTACCAGACCAACTCAATGCATTATATGCAAACTTCGAACACCGCGAGGACCCCCACTGACCCAGAGGACTGGGTGATCTCGTGCCGACGCGAGTAAGGTCTTTCATCAGATCAACACTCTCAAGGCCGCGGGGCCAGATGTTATTCCAGTGCTCGTTCTCAGACCATGCGCAGAACAGCTGGCAGGCAAATTCATGGTCATTTTCAACCTCTCCTTGTCCCAGTCTGTAATCCCCATGTCTTAAGCTGACCACCATCATTCCTGTTCCAAAGAACTCTAAGGCTTCATGCCACCCTGGAGCACTCGCATCTGTAATCATGAAGTGCTTTGAAAGGCCGGTTATGGCACATGTTAACTCCATCTTCCCAGACACCCTACATTAGACCCACTCCAATTTGCATACCTCCCCAACAGATCCATAGACAACGTAATCTCAATTGCACTCCACTCTTGCCTCGCCCACCTAGATAAGAAGAATATCTATGTGAGAATGCTGTTCATTGACTTCAGCTTAGCGTTCAACACCATTGTTCCCTCCAAGCTTTTCACCAAGCTTTGGACCCTGGGACTGAACACTTCCCTCTCCAACTCGATCCACGACCCCAGGTGGTGAGGGTAGGCAACATCACCTCTGTCACTCTGCCACTCAACACGGGGGCCTCACAGGGGTGTGTTCTTAGCCCCTCCTGTACTCCCTGTTGCCCCACACGACTCCAACACCATCTTCAAGTTTGCTGACGATATGACTGTGGTAGGCCTGATCACCAGTGATGATAAGACAGCATACCGGGAGGAGGTCAGTGACCTGGCAGTGTGGTGCCAGGACAACAACCTCTCCCTCAATGTCAGTAAGACCAAGGAGAGCTTCAAATTGCTTGTTGTCCAAATCACTAAGGACTTGAAATGGTCCACACACACAGTTGTGAAGAAGGCGCAACAGCCCATCACTGGGCCCGAACTCCCTGCCACCCAGGACCTCTATATCATGGTGGTGTGAAAGGAAGGCCCAGAAAATCATTAAAGACTCCAACCACCCAAGCCATAGAGTTTTCTCTCTGCTTCCGCATGGCAAGCGGTACTGGTGCATCAACTCTGACACCAACAGGCTCCTGAACAGATTCTATCCCCAAGCCAATCAGACTGAAATATAGCTAACAAAATGGCTACACGGACTATCTGCGTTGACCATTTAATTTAATTTCTTATTTGTAGTCTCTATGCACACTCCCAGGACTCTACACACTCACACCCCCCCCCCACACACACACACACATTCACTTAATTTGCTCTCACACATAACATGCGCACACATTTACACTGACTCTACATACAAACACACAAACTCACATACAATCATCATATACGCTGCGGCTACTGGTTATGATATATCCTGATGCCCCTATATATACACTATCTACCTCTATCACAGCATCCCTGCGCATTGTTAACATGTATTGGAACTGACCCTGTATATAGCTTACCTTCTCTTGTTCTTCTTATTTCTTATTTTTATTTCTCTTGTGTTTTTGTTCTACCTTATGTTATTTTTAGTACTACATTGACATTGATTACCGCATTGTTGGGTTTAGAGCTTGAACGAAAGGTATTTCACCATACTTGTGAATGTGATATTACCACTTGGGTAACACTCAGTGGCGGTCATGATCATGGCCTTATTTCTATCACAGCATATTTGTCACGATTGTTATAAGGAGTGGACCAAAGCGCAGCGTGGTAGGTGCACATTTTCCTTTATTAAATGAACACCGAACAAAAACAACAAAATACCAAATGAAACGTGATGCTAAATAATAGTGCTAACAGGCAACTATCCATAGTCATGATCCCACAAAGCACAAGGGGAAATGGCTGCCTAATTATGATCCCCAATCAGAGACAACGATAAACAGCTGTCTCTGATTGGGAATCATACCAGGCCAACATAGATATATAATTTCCTAGATGACCCACCCTAGTCACACCCCGACCTAACCAGCATAGAGAATAACAGGCTCTCTATGGTCAGGGTGTGACAATATTGGATGACTGTCATTCACCCAGTTCAATGTAACAGCGATAGGTTTAGGCTACTACACTACAGGTCAAAAGTTTTAGAACGCCTACTCATTCAAGGGTTTTTCTTTATTTTTTTACAATTTTCTACATTGTAGAATAATAGCAAAGCCATCAAAACTATGAAGAAACACACATGGAATAATGTAGTAACCAAAAAAGTGTTGGACAAATCAAAATATAATTTATATTTGAGATTCTTCAAAGTAGCCACCCATTGCCTTGATGACAGCTTTGCACTCTCTTGGCATTCTCTCAACCAGCTTCATGAAGTAGTCACCTGGAATGCATCTCAATAAACAGGTGTGCCTTCTTAAAAGTTAATTTGTGGAATTTATTTCCTTCTTAATGTGTTTGAGCCAATCAGTTATGTTGTGACAAGGTAGGGAGGTATACAGAGGATAGCCTTACTTGGTAAAAGACAACATTTACATTTTACATTTAAGTCACTTGGCAGACGCTCTTATCCAGAGCGACTTACAAATTGGTGAATTCACCTTATGACATCCAGTGGAACAGCCACTTTACAATAGTGCATCTAAATCATTTAAGGGGGGGTGAGAAGGATTATTTTATCCTATTCTAGGTATTCCTTAAAGAGGTGGGGTTTCAGGTGTCTCCGGAAGGTGGTGATTGACTCCGCTGTCCTGGCGTCGTGAGGGAGTTTGTTCCACCATTGGGGGGCCAGAGCAGCGAACAGTTTTGACTGGGCTGAGCGGGAACTGTACTTCCTCAGTGGTAGGGAGGCGAGCAGGCCAGAGGTGGATGAACGCAGTGCCCTTGTTTGGGTGTAGGGCCTGATCAGAGCGTCCATATTATGGCAAGAACAGCTCAAATAAGCAAAGAGAAACGACAGTCCATCATTTCTTGAAGACGTGAAGGTCAGTCAATAAGGAAAATGTCAAGAACTTTGAAGGTTTCTTCAAGTACAGTCGCAAAATCCAGTTCTGGACCCTTGCTTGACAACCATTTTCAAGTCTTGGCATAGATTTTCAAGTCGATATAAGTCAAAGCTGTAACTCGGCCACCCAGGAACATTCACAGTCTTCTTGGTAAGCAACTCCAGTGTACTGTAGATTTGGCCTTGTGTTTAAGGTTATTGTCCGGTGTCTGACGATGGATCAACAACATTGTAGTTACTCCACAATACTAACCTAATTGACAGAGTGAAAAGAAGGAAGCTTGTACAGAATACAAAATGTGGGAAGAGCCAAACTGAAATGCACAGCCTGTTCATGTTGTAAATACGATAACGTAGTGCAACTAGGCAGAGTTGTTGTGCATAATACAAGTAAAATAGATATCAAGAGAGCAGCAAAAGGTTAACCCAACGTAGCATTCACTCCACTTTTGGCCTTGGGGTTACATGACCCTTGTGCCCAAGAAGTACTCTGTACCGATGCCCCGAAGAGGGCAAGAGTTCAAATTCATATGTACAGTGGGTCAGATACATTTCCTTATCAAATATGGAGGAAATGTAAACGTTATGACATGATCCTCGTACAGTACAGAAAGGCGATCCTAGAGCAGTAACATGAACTTACACATCATAGTCTACCCTACTTTCAATTCAGAGGTTTTCCTCATCTCACTAACCATCCCATGTATCCATTTGACATAAGTTCAAATCACAATGTCCATCGTGGTCGCAATTTCTGTCTCATATGTTTGTCCTCTTCCATTCAGAGTGTGAGCCGGCAGAATGAGAGGCTACAGGGAGAGCAGATCGCGGAGAGGAGGAGGAGTAGAGAGGAGGCCCTGCAGTGGCAGAGAGAGAAGGTCTGACCATACAGAGGCTAAAAGAGGTTCTGATTCTCTGCTTTGTTTGTGAGTCTCGTAGTGTGAGCCATGGTCACCCTCTTATGGCCACAGTGGCAACAGAGGCTCTGCTACAGCAGCATTGGCTATGCTACTTATTGTACAGTAATACACTGTTTCTGAACTGACATTGAGTTGCATGGCGAAGACACATGACTTTTGTGACATGAAACTACATGACAGGGCAGGGATTTTTCCTGTCTCGAAATGATAGCGAAGCTCAGACTGATGATACTTGTCTCTGCTTAGATAACCTCAACATGGTTCTTCTTCCCAACAGAATAAAATGATGGAGCTTTTCTCCACCAGACTAGACCTCCTCCACAGCCACCAGGCATCCAGTGAGTTGGTGTGCTTATGTTTGTGTACATGTGTGTGTTTCTGACTGTTATAAATGGTGTACAATGGTGAATAGCACTACAGGAGCTGCAGATGGCCAGGCAGGAGGTGGGGAAAGTCCAGGAGATTCTCAGGACATCCCCACAGGAGAAGGGGCAACAGGAAGCCCCTCCTACTGATGCTGGTGACATATTAGAGAATGACAACGGTCCCGTCAAGCAAACTGAGGTGGGTGTTGGTGTGTTTTTGCCCCAAATCACTGAGACTGGGTCAGACTGCTTTCATTGCCCTAATTGCTAAGGTAAAGATTGGGGGTTAGAGTAATCTGATCCTCGTTCTGTAATTAATGGCATTTTCAGCCATGAACATTGGTCAGTGTTGTGGGGTTGTGACAGTGAGCACTGAGCAGGGCTTTGCTGTCCATAGGGGTGCAGTGGCACAGAGCTGCCACTGGAGGGGGCCCAAGCTCGCCTGGAGGAGTTGAAGGAGAGTCTGTATAAAAGGGAGAGAGAGATTACTGAGCTCCTGGAGGCAGAGCAGACACCCATCCCACCTATCCCGGTGGCACAGCCCCCCTGTGCTGTCCTGCTCCGCATTGTCATTGAGAAGGTGAGGTGTTTAAGTGTCTAATTGAAACACATTGGAACACTTTGAAACTAAATGCTGAGACACCTAAACGATGCCTCACTGCAGGGCCGGCCCTTGCCTTTTGGGAGGCCTAAGCGAAATGTGGTTATGTGGCCCACTCACCTCACGGGCAAAACATTTTAGAGTCAGAGAGAACATTTTTAAGTTTTAACGTACATTTCCTGCAATTCTACACATTTTGCCATGGGGCAGAGAGAATATTTTCGTACCAGGTCGGTCATTTGGCCATGATTAATACAAGTTTAGATAGCTGGCTAGACTAATTTACCAATCTGGACTAATTGAGTAACTGTCAGTGGCTGACATAGGAAAACTGCTGATGCACAACCACATTTCGAAATTGCACTTTGTGTACTCTACTATTCTCACTCTTGACTGAGTAAAAACTGTGCTTATGCCCAGGGCCGGCCCTGCCTAACTGAAATTGTTATATTATTTCACAGCTATGACTCTAATGATCAGTGAATCACACCGTTCAAACACAGTAAAACAGCCACATTATTGAAATGATTTGTCTTAGGCCCATGATATCTGTAGCGAAGTGATTGAGGCGAGGCTCCTTGTTGACCACATGTTCGAGGAGAACCATGTGGCCTTGGCCCAAGCAAGAGAAAAACTTGACCATATGTCACAGATGACCGCAGATGATAACAACATCAAAGACGAGGTCAACTCTGCCCCAGAATGGTCAGTATACGAACTACAAAGCCAATTTCTTTCCCTTACTGTAGCTTCCTTTTCTGCCATATAACTGGAGGGTCCCATCCTTCAGCTTTAGGTGAAGAGGGCATCTCTGCCTCGAATCCTAATTGATTAGGGAAAGGGTTGAGGCAAGGTTTAGGGTTTTACCAAATATATAGACATGAAGGTAGGGTTAGGGGTTTAGGGTTAGGTTTGAGGCTAGGGTTTGAGTTGAACCAGGATATGGACATGAAGCCAGGGGGTTAGGGTTAGGTTTGAGGCTATGGTTAGAGTTGAACCAGGATATGGACATGAAGCTAGAGGTTAGGGTTAGGTTTGAGGCTAGAGTTAGAGTTGAACCAGGATATGGACATGAAGCCAGGGGTTGGGGTTAGGTTTGAGGCTAGGGTTAGAGTTGAACCAGGATATGGACATGAAGCCAGGGGTTAGGTTTGAGGCTATGGTTAGAGTTTAACCAGGATATGGACATGAAGCCAGGGGTTAGGGTTAGGTTTGAGGCTAGGGTTAGAGTTTAACCAGGATATGGACATGAAGCCAGGGGTTAGGGTTAGGTTTGAGGCTAGGGTTAGAGTGGAACCAGGATATGGACATGAAGCTAAGAGTTAGGGTTAGGTTTGAGGCTAGGGTTAGAGTTGAACCAGGATATGGACATGAAGCTAGAGGCTAGGGTTAGAGTTGAACCAGGATATGGGCTTGAAGCTAAGGGTTGGGGTAAGGAGTTAAATGTGGAAAATGTATGGGATTGGTTAGGTTCAGGATTGGGCTAAGGGTTGGGGTGAGTTTCGAACCAGCTGCCTTTTGTATGGAAGCACTGAAGAGACCATAGAGACCCTATTTTACATAGTGTCCTTTTGATATGGGTCAAACAAAATGATCACCCCTCTTGTTATTGAGTGAATAATGTTATGTACCACAGGTTGGACTCTTCCGATGAGTATGCATCTAATGTGCTGTTACTACAAGAGACACTGAGGGAATGTGAGATTACCCAGATGGCTCTGGACTGTATCAGAGTCGGGGCCAGTCCTTCTCTCTCTGGTAATGTAATGTTGTGTGTGTGTGTGTGTGTGTGTGTGGGCATGTGCGTTGCTGCTACTACGTATGTTTACCCATGTGTGTCTGTTTCTATTTGTGTGACTGAACATTGTAGTGGGATTGAGGGTCTAAATTACATTAAATGTTGTATTTTCCTGGATATGTGTTGTGTAATCACGTGACATGTACAGCGGGTATCATGAGGATCCACCACCTTGGATTTCTTCACATTTTATTGTGTTCCAAAGTGTGATTAAAATGGATTACATTTTCATTTGTTGCCAATGATCAACACAAAATACTTCGTAATGTCGAAGTGGAAAAACAATTTAAAAAAATGTTTGAAAGAATCATGAACATAAAACAATACTATATACCTTGTTTAGATAAGTATTCACCCCCCCCCCCGCCCCCCCTTGAATCAATACATGTCAGAAACCCCTTTGGCAGTGATTATAGCTGTGAGTCTCCTTGACTATGTCTCTACGAGCTTTGCACATCTGGATTGTGCAATATTTGCCCATTATTGTTTTCAAAATTCTTCAAGATCGGTCAAGGTGTTGGAGATCATGGCTAGATAGCAATTTTCAAGTTTTGTCATAGATTTTCAAGCAGATTTATGTCTAAACTGTAACTTGGCCACTCAGGAACATTCACTGTCTTCTTGGTAAGCAACTCCAGTGTTTTAGGTTATTGTCCTGCTGATAGGTAAATTCCGTTCCTCGTGTTTGGTGTAAAGCAGACTGAAGTAGGGTTTCCTCTAGGATTTTGCATGTGATGAGAGCGATCCCGTTTCTTTTTATCTCGAAAAACTGTCCAGTCCTTTCCGATGTCAAGCATACCCATACCATGATGCAGCCACCACCATGCTCGAAAATAAGGAGGCGGTTATTTTGCAGTTTTTTGTTGTTGTTCCAGTATTACTTTAGTGCCTTGTTGCATACAGTATCTGTTTAGGAATATTCTGTATATTGTTATTCTTCTTTTCACATATTTAGGTCATTAGTGTGGAGTCACAACAATGTTGTTGATCCATCCTCAGTTTTCTCCCACCACAGCCATTGAAGCTTAGTTCAGAAGGACAACTATATCTTTGATGTGTCTTGGTGGTTTATTACATTATACACAGCATAATTATAAACTTGACAATGCTTAACGAGTTATTTAACATCTGATTTGTTATTGTTACCCATCTACCAATCACTGCCCTTTTCTATGAGGCTTTCGAAAAGCTCCCTGGTCTTTGTAGTTGAATCTGTGCTTGAAATTCAACACTTGACTGAGGGACCTTACAGATGTTGTATGTACACAGGAAACATATATTATTTCACACATAGTGAGTCCATGTAACTCATTTACATGATTTGTTAAGCCACATTATACTAATTTAGCCTTGCCTAAACAAAGGGAGTGAATATGCAACAACTATATTATGTTTATTGCATAAACAAATATAGGGTATTTTCTTTTCACTTTGACATTATGGAGTATTTCCAGTATTATTGTCTATCAGTGGTTCCCTAACTTTTTATAGTCCCGTACCCCTTCAAACATTCAACCTCCAGCTGCGTACCCCTCTAACACCAGGGTCACCACTCTCAAATGTTGTTTTTGGCCATCATTGTAAGCCTGCCACACACACACACACTATACGATACATTTATTAAACATAAGAATGAGTGTGAGTTTTTGTCACAACCCGGCTTGTGGTAAGTGACAAAGAGCTCTTATAGGACCAGGGCACAAATAATAATATAATAATAATCAATAATTTTGCTCTTTATTTAACCATCTTACATATAAAACCTTATTTGTTCATCAAAAATGGTGAATAACTCACCACAGGTTAATGAGAAGGGTGTTCTTGAAAGGATGCACATAACTCTCCACACACAGTCTGTGCCTGTATTTAGTTATCATGCTAGTGAGGGCCGAGAATCCACTCTCACATAGGTACGTGGTTGCAAAGGGAATCAGTGACTTAACAGCGCGATTTGCCATTTGCCAGGGCAGCCCAATCCAGAAATCTGACAGTGGCTTCTGATTAAATTCAATTTTCACAGAACCGCTTGTTGCAATTTCGATGAAGCTATCTTGTTCAGATATCGGTAAGTGGACTGGAGGCAGGGCATGAAAGGGATAACAAACCCAGTTGTTTGTGTCATCCATTTTGGGAAATTTTGCACCCAACTCACTCATGTGCTTCGCTATATCACATTTGACATTATCTGTAAGCTTGAGTTCATTTGCACACAAAAAAATATACAATGATGGCAAGACCTGTGTGTTGTCCTTGTTAATGCAGACAGAGGAGAGCTCAAACTTCGTAATCATAGCCTCAATTGAATATAGTTGCCGAGAGTCATTCAGCCGAGAAAAAACATCACCCAGATAAGCCAGTCGTGTGAGAAACTCGTCATCATGCAAGCTGTTAGACAAGTGAAAATTATGGTCAATAAAGAAAACTTTAAGTTCGTCTCACAATTTAAAAAAGTGTCAATACTTTGCCCCTTGATAACCAGCGCACTTCTGTATGTTGTAAAAGCTTTACATGGTCTCTGCACATATCATTGCATTGTGCAGAAAATACACGAGAGTTCAAGGGGCCTTGCTTTAACAAAGTTAACAATTTTCACTGTAGTGTCCAAAACGTCTTTCAAGCTATCAGGCATTCCCTTGGCAGCAAGAGCCTCTCAGTGGATGCTGCAGTGTACCCAAGTGGCTACGGGAGCAACTGTTTGCACGCGCTTTACCACTCAAATATGTCTCCCTGTCGTGGCTTTTGCACCATCAGTACAGAGATACCAACATGAGCAGCAGTTACATTTGGCTACATACGGACCGTTAGTGGAATTCCTGCGAGAGAGTAACGGTTAATGTGATTGGATGTTAGTTATTTGACTAGGCTACCTGTATTTGGCATTGTGTTGTTATTTCGCTGAACACTAGATGGTTTAGTTTTATTTTTGGCAGTGAAACGAGGCAACTCAGCCGAGGAAATAACCTCACTCAAATTTATAGCCCCATTGGAAAATATAAATGGACTGTTTGAAAAAGAAAAAAATTCTGGGGGAAAAAAGTTGAAAAAACAAATCACCTTTATATTTGGCGTTCCCTCGACGGCATTGCGTACCACAGTTTGGAAATACCTGGTCCAGATCAATGACAAAAAAATAACAATTAAATAAATCCCACTTTATAATGCTTTTTTTTTTACTCAACGAGAGGGGAATACTTATGATACCCACTGTTAACTGCATATCTTTCATTAGTTTGATGCACAACAGCAGGGTTGGGGTCAATTTGAATAGAAGTCAGTCAATTCAGGAAGTAATCTGAAATTCCAACTCAATAAATAAAATAAAAACTTTTATTCTCAGTAGCTATGTTTCCATTAACTTGTCCAGTGATTTTTTTTTGTTGACATTTAGAAAGTTTGCATAGAAAAGATATTTGACAATTGCCTGCTATGGTGCGATTCCATTTAACTATCTTGTGTCAATAAAAACAGCTGGACGTAATGACATCACACCTTAAAACCCACATTTTCCCACAAGTTTATAATATTTAGGCAAATTGCACATTAAATAATTGGCGACCGCCTGTATGCCCTCCCACCTATCTGTTTCATGTCTCAGGTAGCCCGCAAAAGCCAGCATGGATAGAATGCAGGAATTGACTCATATATGCCATATTCTAATAATTCTTATGTGCCAACATATCTCCACGGTCTGTGCCATGACAAAACTTGTCATTGGATGGTGAAACTTGCATCCAGCCAAACTGAAAAGCAAGTCGAAGCAATTCAGCCATTCTTGAAAGTCAGGATGAGAATCCTGCAAAGAAACATTATAGTTGGAAAATAGATTTAGCAGGCAGTTGGCATTTAGAGTTAAATCTATATTTGCCACTTCTATTACACGTCACAAAGAGTTTTGGGGTGACATTGCTTTTGTTGAATAAACCTGGATTAATGGAAACCTGCCTATAGACTTCTTAAAATCGACTTGACCCCAACCCTGCACCACAGTACCCATACTGTGCTTTCCTCTCCACTCTCTCAGACTGTGACACAACTCCAGAGCTGGATGAGATTTTGAGGAAAGGTGAGGGAGGGAAAAGCGTTGGCCAGCAACTTTTATTGCTGCAAGACCAGGTGAGATGTCCAAACAGGGACCTGGATGTGGTGTGACTAACTAGCCTATAGCTAGCTTGCTAAGACCTGAAGTAGAACCTTCAGTGTGCACAATCAGCATTTCTCAATGCTAAGGGCCTTGACGGGACAACCATGTTTGTAGTTGATGTTTTCAGAGGGGTTCTCATCCACTCAACTCTTGGTTATCTTACTGTTTGTAGTCTCAGTTGTACTGTCTCTTCTATCCCCTGTTGACAGCTGAAACAAGTGAGAGAGGAGAATAGGAAGGTCGTAGAGAACTACACTTCAGAGAGGACTATGAGAAAGAAGTACTACAACATGGTGGAGGACATGAAAGGTAGTTATCTATCTATGTAATTGACTAGGTTTGAATGCGGGTCTTCTACATGCCACAAGACTATTTTAGCTGAGCTAGCATAGGTGCAAGTTCAGTACTGTACAGTTTGGGGTCAGTGGCGTCGCTTGACCTTTGCAGTGGTTTTGTCGTGTGGTGCAGGTAAAATTCGGGTGTTCTGTCGGATACGGCCCATGAGCCGCACTGAGGCAGCTCAGGGAGGGGCCATCGCTGTGGGGCGTCTGGACGATTACTCTGTTACCGTGGAAACCTCAAGGGGGCCGAGAGAGTTCCAGTTCGACCGGGTATTCAGTGGCGAGAGCTCCCAGGAAGATGTGTTCCAAGACACCAACAGGTGATGCTGCCAATATTAACATCCTTTTATTGGCTCAAATGGTTCATTTTGATTTGATTTAGGAAGCCGAAATGTTCATGTCTGAACCAAAGGAAACAGGAAAGGAGGTATCCTCCCCTTTCCAAACTTCTGCCAAAGCCCATCCTTAGACCCTATTACCCCTATGTCAGATTCAATAGCTCTGTCACGAAATACAGTACAGAGCAGTGTGACTGGTTTGGTGGAGGTGGGGGAACTGGAAATGTACTCAAATGTCTTTTGTAAATTTAGAGTTTTGTGCTTATTGTACGCAACATTGTAGCTAAACTAGGGTTGCAAAGGGAGGCTATATTACTGGAAATGTTCAACGTTAAGCAGTAAACTACCAGAATTTTTGTGAACAATTATTTATTCATTTTTCTTGCATGTCTTAGACAATTACAGTTTCAAGATATTAATATGTACAGTTCAATAGGGGGTAAATCGATCATAAATTAACTTGTGGCCCTTTTGAGTACTTCAGATTATTACAGGTGTCTGTAATTATCTCTGGACCTCTCTCTGGCCTTATCACATGTAAAATATATGAAATAATTATAAAATATGTTTTAAAATAAAAAGCTAGAATGACAAAGCTGAAAAACATTATCCTAAATACAAACCATTAGCTTCGTGAATGCCATTGGTGTTTAATATGAGGGTGTCAGCATGAAATATCCTTTATATTATTATTTTATACATTTATTTTACTATATCTATATGTATATATTGTAAATGTTTTGGCATCAAACTGGTGAATAGTTGAACGAGTTGCAGAGGCAATTGAAAATAGTGCCACTGTTGATTAGATGCTTTTCTCATTCATTAGGTTATTTCCACTTGAACCATATGGTCTGTGTACTAGAAACTCATGGATAATATAAACACAGATATACACAAATTAATACTATACAGTGCAGTATTAAGACCCCTCCCTTTTTCCACATTTTGGTACATTACAGCCTTATTCGAAAATGGATTAAATAAAAAAATCCTCATCAATCTGCACACAATAACCATAATGACAAAGTGAAAACAGGTCTTTAGAAAGTTTTGCGAATGTATGTATTTTTTTATTTTATTTACATGAGTAAAATATTTATTTACATAATACTTATTTACATAAGTATTCAGACCCTTTGCTATGAGACTTGAAATTGAGCTCAGGTGCATCCTGTTTCCATTGACCATCCTTGAGATGTTTCTACAACTTGATTGGAGTCCACCTGTGGTAAATTCAATTGATTGGACATGATTTGGAAAGGCAACCTGTCTATATAAAGTCCCACAGTTGACAGAGCATGTCAGAACAAAAACCAAGCTATGAGGTCGTAGATCTGGATTGTGTTGGGGCACAGTTCTGGGAAGGATATCAAAAGATTTCTGTAGCATTGAAGGTCCCCAAGAACACAGTGGCCTCCATCATTCTTAAATGGAAGAAGTTTTGAACCACCAAGACTTTTCCTAGAGCTGGCCGCCCGGCCAAACTGAGAAATCGGGGAGAAGGGCCTTGGTCAGGGAGGTGACCAAGATCTCGATGGTCACTCTGACACAGCTCTAGAGTTCCTCTGCAGAGATGGGATAACCTTCCAAAAGGACAACCATCTCTGCAGCACTCCACCAATCAGGGGTTTATGGTAGGTAGAGTGGCCAGACGGAAGCTATTCCTCAGTAAAAGGCACATGACAGCCCACTTGGATTTTGCCAAAAGGCACCTAAAGATTCTCTGATCATGAGAAACAAGATTCTCTGGTCTGATGAAACCAAGATTGAACTCTTTGGCCTGAATTCCAAGCATCACGTCTGGAGGAAACCTGGCACCATCTCTACGGTGAAGCATGGTGGTGGCAGCATCATGCAGCAGGGATGTTTTTTAGCGGGGCCTGTGTAACAGTATAACTTTGGTCCGTCCCCTTGCCCATACACGGGCTCGAACCAGGGACCTTATGCACACGTCAACAGTCACCCCCAAAGAATCGTTACCCATCGCTCCACAAAGGCTGCGGCCCTTGCAGAGCAAGGGGACCCACTACTTCAAGGTCTCAGAGCAAGTGACGTCACCAATTGAACCGCTAACCAGCTAGCCATTTCACATCCGTTACACTCACCCCCCTATTGACCTCCTCCTTTTCCACAGCAACCAGTGATCTGGGTCACGGCACCAATGTAACAGTATAACTTTTTTTTCCATGATCAATGGAAACAGGATGAACATGAGCTCAATTTCAAGTCTCATAGCAAAGGATCTGAATACTTATGCAAATAAGGTATTTCTGTTGTTTAAAATATATATATATATATATATATATATACATTTGCAAAAATGTCTACAATCCAGTTTTTGCCTCGTCATTATGACATTGTGTGTAGATTGATGAGGAATTTAGTTTATTTAATCCATTTTATAATAAGGTTGTAACTTAACAAAATGTGGAAAAAGTCAAGGGGTATGAATACTTTCTGAAGGCACTGTAGATCCAATTCCCACAGCCTGGAATTAGACCTCCTCATCCTCCACTGACTGTCCTGACCTCAACTTCATGATCACCTGCTAGAAGAAAGAAAGGAGTAAACGAGAGAGAAGGGTCATGAGTGGGGCTTGTACTCTGTACATTTGTTTTGATAGAGAATTCCTCATTATCAGATTAAAACTGGTGTGTGTATGCGTGTGTGCATGCATGATGGTGTAGTGGACATGAGTCGGCGATGGTTGCTCTTGGTCACGTGATGGGTAGCTCCTTCTGTGACTTCAAAATCTGTGTCGGCCCTTGGGCCAAGAGGGAATTTCCTCTTGGTCTAATGGTCAAGACGTATTTTTTTCTTTTCAATTTCGGTAATTCTCTTTTAAAATGGGTACAAATAATGTATAGCAACCCCAGGTGTAAAATAGTAAATAACTGTTACTTCTCAGAGAGTTTTGAATTGTCAAGAGGAGTTAAACAAGGGTGTCCACTGTCACCATATCTATTCTTTATGGCCATCGAAATGCTAGCTATTAAAATCAGATCCAATAACAACATTAGAGGATTGGAAATCCAAGGCTTAAAAACAAAGGTGTCCATGTATGCCAATAACTCAAGTTTTATGTTAAGTCCGCAAGCTAGATCCCTGCAATGTCTCATTAACTTTTCTGTATTCTCTGGATAAAAACCTAATTATGATAAGTGTACAATATTACATATTGGATCCTTAAAAAATACAACTTTTACATTACCCTGCAGCATACCTATAAAATGGGCTGATGGAACCAAGATGGTGTAGCAGTAAGACGTCCTGTCGTGTCGTGTCCCGTGTATATATCGTTTATATCGTTTTTTTTCCCGTTTTACATATTTTTTCGCATATCTTTTAAAACATTTTGCTAAACCTCAGCTTCCAAATACTCTCCTGCAACCCGCCTCACCCAATGTAGCTATTTTTTCTAAAGTATTTATATTTACTTCGGAACCCCTCAACTGAAGCTAGCCAGCTAACTACCAGCTATGCTAGCGGTCTTCAGCTAACCGGTCATCAGCTAACCTTTAGCTCGGAAAGCTCTAGCCAGTTCGAACAATGCGACTCTAACCAGAGCATAACGGACCTATTCATTTTTTATCCCCGGATTCCCACCGCAAACGGAACATTTTTCAGCTGGATCTTCACATCTAGCTATCTAGCTAAACCGCAACCCCGGATGTTTACTCCTGGCTAGCGTTTCCACCCACTTAGCTTGAAGCTAGCCCGGCAGAGCCCCTGTGCTACCACCGTAGCATACTCCTGGGCTACAATACCCAGACCCACGACCGGTCTATCGATGTCACCGCTTGAAGAGGAATAAACAGACTCACCACATCGCGACGTCCCCCAAAGGCTAACTCTCTAGCCCTTGCTATCTCCCTGCCTGCTATTTCGGCCTGCTAACTGCTAGCTTGTTTAGCCCCGGTCCGCTAACTGCTACCTTGTTTAGCCCCGGCCTACTAACTGTTAGCTTGTTAGCACAGGCCTGCTAACCGTCTGAATCGCCGCATCCCAAACAGTCACTGGACCCATATTTACTTTCTATCTCCTTTCGATTTTTAATTTGTTTATACCTTCCGGTAACCTGCCTCACCCAATGTGATACGGAATCGCTATTATTTTTAATTTTTAGAACACACTCAAGAACCTCCAGAAGCTAGTGGATAACACTCGCCAGTCCAGCTTCCCTGCCCCATCCACCGCTGCCCCCTGGACACTGATCACTTGGCTACATAGTTGATGCACGCTGGACTGTCCATTAATCCATTAATCACGGTAATCCATTCTGCTTGTTTATGTTTTATCTGTCGGCCCCGTTGCCTAGTCAACGCCATTTCACCTGCTGCTGTTGTGCTAGCTGATTAGCTGTTGTTGTCTCACCTACTGTTTTAGCTAGCTTTCCCAATTCAACACCTGTGATTACTGTATGCCTCGCTGTATGTCTCTCTCAAATGTCAATATGCCTTGTATACTGTTGCTCAGGTTAGTTATCATTGTTTTAGTTCACAATGGAGCCCCTAGTTCCACTCTTCATACCCCTGATACCTCCTTTGTCCCACCTCCCACACACGCGGTGACCTCAACCATTACAACCAGCATGTCCAGAGATATAACCTCTCTCATCATCACCCAGTGCCTGGGCTTACCTCCGCTGTACCCGCACCCCACCATACCCCTGTCTGCGCATTATGCCCTGAATATATTCTACCATGCCCAGAAACCTGCTCCTCTTATTCTCTGTCCCCAATGCTCTAGGCGACCAGTTTTGATAGCCTTTAGCCGCACCCTCATACTACTCCTTCTCTGTGCCGCGGGTGATGTGGAGATAAACCCAGGCCCTGCATGTCCCCAGGCACCCTCATTTGTTGACTTCTGTGATCGAAAAAGCCTTGGTTTCATGCATGTCAACATCAGAAGCCTCCTCCCTAAGTTTGTTTTACACACTGCTTTAGCACACTCTGCTAACCCTGATGTCCTTGCCGTGTCTGAATCCTGGCTCAGGAAGGCCACCAAAAATTCAGAGATTTCCATACCCAACTATAACATCTTCCGTCAAGATAGAACTGCCAAAGGGGGAGGAGTTGCAGTCTACTGCAGAGATAACCTGAAAAGTAATGTCATACTTTCCAGGTCCATACCCAAACAGTTCGAACTACTAATTTTGAAAATTACTTTCTCCAGAAATAAGTCTCTCACTGTTGCCGCCTGCTACCGACCCCCCTCAGCTCCCAGCTGTGCCCTGGACACCATTTGTGAATTGATCGCCCCCCACCTAGCTTCAGAGTTTGTCCTGTTAGGTGACCTAAACTGGGATATGCTTAACACCCCCGGCAGTCCTACAATCTAAGCTAGATGCCCTTAATCTCACACAAATCATCAAGGAACCCACCAGGTACAACCCTAACTCTGTAAACAAGGGCACCCTCATAGACGTCATCCTGACCAACTGGCCCTCCAAATACACCTCTGCTGTCTTCAACCAGGGTCTCAGCGATAACTGCCTCATTGCCTGTATCCGCTACGGAGCTGCAGTCAAACGACCACCCCTCATCACTGTCAAACGCTCCCTAAAACACTTCTGTGAGCCGGCCTTTCTAATCGACCTGGCCCGGATATCCTGGAAGGACATTGACCTCATCCCGTCAGTTGAGGATGCCTGGTCATTCTTTAAAAGTAACTTCCTCACCATTTTAGATAAACATGCTCCGTTCAAAAAATGCAGAACTAAGAACAGATACAGCCCTTGGTTCACTCCAGACCTGACTGCCCTCGACCAGCACAAAAACATCCTGTGGCGGACTGCAATAGCATCGAATAGTCCCCGCGATATGCAACTGTTCAGGGAAGTCAGGAACCAATACACGCAGTCAGTCAGGAAAGCTAAGGCCAGCTTCTTCAGGCAGAAGTTTGCACCCTGTAGCTCCAACTCCAAAAAGTTCTGGGACACTGTGAAGTCCATGGAGAACAAGAGCACCTCCTCGCAGCTGCCCACTGCACTGAGGCTAGGTAACACGGACACCACCGATAAATCCATGATTATCAAAAACTTCAACAAGCATTTCTCAACGGCTGGCCATGCCTTCCGCCTGGCTACTCCTCTCCCCCCCCCCGCAGCTCCTCACCCAAGCCTCTCCAGGTTCTCCTTTACCCAAATCCAGATAGCAGATGTTCTGAAAGAGCTGCAAAACCTGGACCCGTACAAATCAGCTGGGCTTGACAATCTGGACCCTCTATTTCTGAAACTATCCGCCGCCATTGTCGCAACCCCTATTACCAGCCTGTTCAACCTCTCTTTCATATCGTCTGAGATCCCCAAGGATTGGAAAGCTGCCGCAGTCATCCCCCTCTTCAAAGGGGGAGACACCCTGGACCCAAACTGTTACAGACCTATATCCATCCTGCCCTGCCTATCTAAGGTCTTCGAAAGCCAAGTCAACAAACCGGTCACTGACCATTTCGCATACCTTCTCCGCTGTGCAATCTGGTTTCCGAGCCGGTCACGGGTGCACCTCAGCCACACTCAAGGTACTAAACGATATCATAACCGCCATCGATAAAAGACAGTACTGTGCAGCCGTCTTCATCGACCTTACCAAGGCTTTCGACTCTGTCAATCACCATATTCTTATTGGCTGACTCAGTAGCCTCGGTTTTTCGGATGACTGCCTTGCCTGGTTCACCAATTACTTTGCAGACAGAGTTCAGTGTGTCAAATCGGAGGGCATGCTGTCCGGTCCTCTGGCAGTCTCTATGGGGGTGCCACAGGGTTCAATTCTCAGGCCGACTCTTTTCTCTGTATATATCAATGATGTTGCTCTTGCTGCGGGCGATTCCCTGATCCACCTCTACGCAGACGACACCATTCTATATACTTCCGGCCCGTCCTTGGACACTGTGCTATCTAACCTCCAATTGAGCTTCAATGCCATACAACACTCCTTCCGTGGCCTCCAACTGCTCTTAAACGCTAGTAAAACCAAATGCATGCTTTTCAACCGATCGCTGCCTGCACCCGCATGCCCGACTAGCATCACCACCCTGGATGGTTCCGACCTTGAATATGTGGACATCTATAAGTACCTAGGTGTCTGACTAGACTGTAAACTCTCCTTCCAGACTCATATCAAACATCTCCAATCGAAAATCAAATCAAGAGTCGGCTTTCTATTCCGCAACAAAGCCTCCTTCACTCACGCCGCCAAACTTACCCTAGTAAAACTGACTATCCTACCGATCCTCGATTTCGGCGATGTCATCTACAAAATTTGCTTCCAACACTCTACTCAGCAAACTGGATGCAGTTTATCACAGTGCCGTCCGTTTTGTTACTAAAGCACCTTATACCACCCACCACTGCGACTTGTATGCTCTAGTCGGCTGGCCCTCGCTACATATTCGTCGCCAGACCCTCTGGCTCCAGGTCATCTACAAGTCCATGCTAGGTAAAGCTCCGCCTTATCTCAGCTCACTGGTCACGATGGCAACACCCATCCGTAGCACGCGCTCTAGCAGGTGTATCTCACTGATCATCCCTAAAGCCAACACCTCATTTGGCCGCCTTTCGTTCCAATACTCTGCTGCCTGTGACTGGAACGAATTGCAAAAATCCCTGAAGTTGGAGACTTTTATCTCCCTCACCAACTTCAAACATCTGCTATCTGAGCAGCTAACCGATCGCTGCAGCTGTACATAGTCTATTGGTAAATAGCCCACCCATTTTCACCTACCTCATCCCCATACTGTTTTTATTTATTTACTTTTCTGCTCTTTTGCACACCAATATCTCTACCTGCACATGACCATCTGATCATTTATCATCCCCGTGTTAATCTGCAAAATTGTAATTATTCACCTACCTCCTCATGCCTTTTGCACACAATGTATATAGACTCCCCTTTTTTTCTACTGTATTATTGACTTGTTAATTGTTTACTCCATGTGTAACTCTGTGTTGTCTGTTCACACTGCTATGCTTTATCTTGGCCAGGTCGCAGTTGCAAATGAGAACTTGTTCTCAACTAGCCTACCTGGTTAAATAAAGGTGAAATGGTGAAGTAGACACACTGAGTTCATATCACAAAATATATAAATAAGCTCTCCACAATGAATTTCAATAGAAAACTTGTAAAGATAGACAAGATCCTGCAACCAAGGAGAGGTAAATACCTGTCTATTTATGGAAAAAATGCCCTGATTAACTCCTTAGTCATATCTCAGTTTACTCACTTATGGCGCTGCCTACTCCTGATAATTAGTTTTTCAAGTCACATGAGCAAAAAATATTTTGTTTTATCTGGGACGCTAAACCAGACAAAATAAAACGAGCCTATCTATATAATGAATATGAATTGGGTGGGTTGATATTATTAAATATAAAAGCACTAAACCTCTCTCTAAAAGCTTCACTCATTCAAAAGTTTTATTTGAACCCTAAATGGTTCTCAAGTAGATTAATAAGAAAAGCTCATCCATTGTTTCAAAATTGCCTTTTTGCCTTTATGTAGATTGCCATGTCTCATTTTCGATTAATTGAAAATTATACTTTTTTCAAAGTATCTGTCTTTTTCAAGCAAGCATTGCAGAGCTGGCTACAATTTCAAATTCATCCCCCTGAAAATATAGAACAAATATTATGGCTGAACTGAAATGTGCTGGATGATAAAATACCTGTATTTATGGGAAAGATGTTTGAAAAGGGTATTTTGTTCTTAAATTATTTTGTAAATTGTAATGGTAGAGTTATGTCCTTCATGGAGTTGAAGGACATAACTTGTACGGGAAGGTCTGCTCAATCCAAGTGTACAACCAATTGATTACAGCATTGTCCCAAAAATGGAGGAGGCGGGTGGCAGCGGGAGGAGGTAGGTTAACTGGTCTGTCTGCCCAATATAAAGGATCAAAACTGGCGGAGGAATAAACATAGCATAAATAGGAAAGTATACCAGTTTCATTTGAGGACCAGGATGTTGACAACTGTGCCATAGAGATTGCAAAATAGTTGGGAAGAGATTTTTGATTTACCGATTGGATGGTACAGGGTGTATGAGTTGATATATAAAACAACGCAAGATTCAAGACTTCGTGCTTTTCAGCTAAAATTATTATATATCATTTTTGCCACCAACAAAATTTTGAATATTTGGGGTATAAAATAATCTAAACTCTGCAGATTTTGTTGTGAGGATACAGAATCAATAGACCATTTATTTTGGTATTGCCCTCAGGAAGCCTGTTTCTGGTCTCAGGTTCAGGAATGGCTGAAAATGCATAGCATTGATCTAAAATTGACCCTAGAAATAGTACTGTTAGGAGATCTGGAGAGCCCGGGTCAGTCAATTACTAATATACAGTGCCTTGCGAAAGTATTCGGCCCCCTTGAACTTTGCGACCTTTTGCCACATTTCAGGCTTCAAACATAAAAATATAAAACTGTATTTTTTTGTGAAGAATCAACAACTAGTGGGACATAATCATGAAGTGGAAAGACATTTATTGGATATTTCAAACTTTTTTAACAAATCAAAAACTGAAAAATTGGGCGTGCAAAATTATTCAGCCCCTTTACTTTCAGTGCAGCAAACTCTCTCCAGAAGTTCAGTGAGGATCTCTGAATGATCCAATGTTGACCTAAATGACTAATGATGATAAATACAATCCACCTGTGTGTAATCAAGTCTCCGTATAAATACACCTGCACTGTGATAGTCTCAGAGGTCCGTTTAAAGCGCAAAGACCATCATGAAGAACAAGGAACACACCAGGCAGGTCCGAGATACTGTTGTGAAGAAGTTTAAAGCCGGATTTGGATACAAAAAGATTTCCCAAGCTTTAAACATCCCAAGGAGCACTGTGCAAGCAATAATATTGAAATGGAAGGAGTATCAGACCACTGCAAATCTACCAAGACCTGGCCGTCCCTCTAAACTTTCAGCTCATTCAAAGAGAAGACTGATCAGAGATGCAGCCAAGAGGCCCATGATCACTCTGGATGAACTGGAGCGATCTACAGCTGAGGTGGGGGACTCTGTCCATAGGACAACAATCAGTCGTATATTGCACAAATCTGGCCTTTATGGAAGAGTGGCAAGAGGAAAGCCATTTCTTAAAGATATCCATAAAAAGTGTTGTTTAAAGTTTGCCACAAGCCACCTGGGAGACACACCAAACATGTGAAAGAAGGTGCTCTGGTCAGATGAAACCAAAATTGAACTTTTTGGCAACAATGCAAAACGTTATGTTTGGCGTAAAAGCAACACAGCTCATCAACCACAACACATCATACCCACTGTCAAACATGGTGGTGGCAGCATCATGGTTTGGGCCTGCTTTTCTTCAGCAGGGACAGGGAAGAAAAGGGACAGGGATAGAAAACCTGATGGAGTCTGCAAAAGACCTGAGACTGGGACAGAGATTTGTCTTCCAACAAGACAATGATCCAAAACATAAAGCAAAATCTACAATGGAATGGTTCAAAAATAAACATATCCAGGTGTTAGAATGGCCAAATCAAAGTCCAGACCTGAATCCAATCGAGAATCTGTGGAAAGAACTGAAAACTGCTGTTCACAAATGCTCTCCATCCAACCTCACTGAGCTCGAGCTGTTTTGCAAGGAGGAATGCGAAAAAATTTCAGTCTCTCGATGTGCAAAACTGATAGAGACATACCCCAAGCGACTTACAGCTGTAATCGCAGCAAAAGGTGGCGCTACAAAGTATTAACTTAAGGGGGCTGAATAATTTTGCACGCCCAATTTTTCAGTTTTTGATTTCTTAAAAACGTTTGAAATATCCAATAAATGTCGTTCCACTTCATGATTGTGTCCCACTTATTGTTGATTCTTCACAAAAAAATACAATTTTATATCTTTATGTTTGAAGCCTGAAATGTGGCAAAAGGTCGCAAAGTTCAAGGGGGCCGAATACTTTCGCAAGGCACTGTAGTAATACTCTTAGTAAAAGTATTTATCTTCAACACGCAATCTGTAGATTCTATTCGATTAGATAGATTCAAATTGTATGTTAAACATCATAGCATAGTGAAAGATATGCATTGCGTAGAAACAGGAAGTGGGTGGCCAGCAGAGATAGATGGGATGGGCTGAGGGAAGCTGAGGGTTGGTATGTGGAATTGGAGACAAGCGGGTGTGGAGTTGCTGTGTGAGAGAGAGAATGATGGTCAAAAGATAAAAGGAAAAAAAGTCAAAATAAAACATAATAAAAGTACATTTGAATGACACTAACTGGCAGTGTTTTTACAACTAACGCCGGTTTGCCTGAGGTTGATGCCGTGCAGGTGTTTGGACACATGCATATACACACACTTTCATTCAGATAAACACATACAAGAACACACACAAACATATACAGTTGGCATTGCTGTTATGATTTCAGTTGTCCTTGATGTCCTTTGTTTTAAATGTATTTATATAAAATTGCATTGTTGTTTGCTGTTTTCTTTTGTCTTTTCCTTTTTGCTCTTTAGTGTCTTGATGCTGTATTGTTTGTCCTTCATGTTCTAATTCTTTAATGTTACCCCTTCCTTGTGTAATTTGTAATAAAAAATAAAAAAAATAAAAAATATATTTTTTAAATGGTTAAGACGTTGGTTTCACCCTCGTTAGACCCAGGATCATATCCCATGTGTTACAATGACATGCCTCAGGTTCCTGTAAAAACATTTCTGACCTCACAGTGTCTTTCAGAATCCCTGTTTGAACCAGTCTCTTTTCCAGGCTGATCCAGTCAGCCATCGACGGCTTCAACGTGTGTATCTTCGCGTACGGTCAGACAGGCTCCGGAAAGACCTTCACCATGGTGGGTGACAGAGACCAGAGAAGCCCAGGCATCATGCCTAGAGCGTTCAATGCCGTATTTGACATCCTCCAGGAGAATGCCACCAAGTTTGACTTCAAGGTGAGGGATGCGAAGACTTTCTGAGCGATGAGAAACAATTTTCTATTGTATACAGTGAGGGGGAAAAGTATTTGATCCCCAGCTAATTTTGTACATTTGCCCACTGACAAAGAAATGATCCGTGTATAATTTTAATGGTAGGTTTATTTGAACAATGAGAGACAGAATAACAACAAAAAAATCCTGAAAAACACATGTCAAAAATGTTATAAATTGATATGCATTTTAATGAGGGAAATAAGTATTTGACCCCTCTGCAAAACATGAGTACTTGGTGGCAAAACCCATGTTGGCAATCACAGAGGTCAGACGTTTCTTGTAGTTGGCCACCAGGTTTGCACACATCTCAGGAGGGATTTTGTCCCACTCCTCTTTGCAGATCCTCTCCAAGTCATGAAGGTTTTCGAGACTGACGTTTGGCAACTCGAACTTTCAGCTCCCTCCACAGATTTTCTATGGGATTAAGGTCTGGAGACTGGCTAGGCCACTCCAGGACCTTAATGTGCTTCTTCTTGAGCCACTCCTTTGTTGCCTTGGCCATGTGTTTTGGGTCATTGTCATGCTGGAATACCCATCCATGACCCATTTTCAATGCACTGGCTGAGGGAAGGAGGTTCTCACCCAAGATTTGACGGTACATGGCCCTGTCCATCGTCCCTTTGATGCGGTGAAGTTGTCCTGTCCCCTTAACAGAAAAACACCCCCAAAGCATAATGTTTCCACCTCCATGTTTGACGGTGGGGATGGTATTCTTGGGGTCATAAGCAGCATTCCTCCTCCTCCAAACACGGCGAGTTGAGTTGATGCCAAAGAGCTCCATTTTGGTCTCATCTGACGACAACACTTTCACCCAGTTGTCCTCTGAATCATTCAGATGTTCATTGGCAAACTTCAGACGGGCATGTATATGTGCTTTCTTGAGCAGGAGGACCTTACGGGCATTGCAGGATTTCAGTCCATCACGGCGTAGTGTGTTACCAATTGTTTTCTTGGTGACTATGATCCCAGCTGCCTTGAGATCATTGACAAGATCCTCCCATGTAGTTCGGGGCTGATTCCTCACCGTTCTCATGATCATTGCAACTCCAAGAGGTGAGATCTTGCATGGAGCCCCAGGCTGAGGGAGATTGACAGTTCTTTTGTGTTTCTTCCATTTGCGAATAATCGCACCAACTGTTGTCACCTTCTCACCAAGCTGCTTGGCGATGGTCTTGTAGCCCATTCCAGCCTTGTGTAGGTCTGCAATCTTGTCCCTGACATCCTTGGAGAGCTCTTTGGTCTTGGCCATGGTGGATTGGAGTGTGGAATCTGATTGATTGATTGCTACTGTGGACAGGTGTCCTTTATACAGGTAACAAACATAGATTAGGAGCACTACCTTTAAGATACTTATTTCCCTCATTAAAATGCAAATCATAAGCATTTTTCAGGATTTTTTTGTTGTTATTCTGTCTCTCACTGTTCAAATAAACCTACCATTAAAATTATAGACTGATCATTTCTTTGTCAGTGGGCAAACGTACAAAATCAGCAGGGGATCAAATACTTTTTTCCCCTCACTGTATCAGCAACAAGAAGCAAATATACTTTACAGTAAACATAAAATGACTCTCCTCTCCTCCATCCTGTCCTTTTTGCTCCTCTCATCTCTCCTTTCCTCTCATCTCTTCTCTGTGTTACTCTCTTCCTAGGTCTCGGTCTACATGTTGGAACTGTATAATGACCGGCTCCAGGACCTCTTTGTGAGCGGGGCCGAGGCCCAGAGCAGGCGGGTGGAGATTAAAAGGAACAGAAAGGGGCTTGTGTTTGCCCAGGGAGCAGAGACAAAGGAGGCCTCCAGCGCCGGGGAGCTCTTCGCCATGTTTCAGCAGGCTTGTGCCAACCGCCATAACGCAGCCACCAGTATGCCCAAACGCCCGCTCCCCATTTCAAAAGCACCCTGTTAAATGGTTTTGATTTATTGGTTTAGTCACAATCAGATTGAGTGGATGGTAGGTACATCATTACAGAACTGGGTTCAGAACTGGGCTCTTTCATTTACTTCAGGGGTTAACGTGACAACCATGATACCGTACTTCACAATTCTACCTCATGTCATAATGCTGTTTTCTCTGACAAAATATGATACAATCAGAAAATAGGAATAAAGTAAACAGGAAATACATCTATATACAGACATTTTAGGTGTTGATTTAAAAAGCTTACTTCTTTTCCTCTGTGTGGTTGATGCAGAGATGAACGTGGAGAGCTCTCGTTCCCACCTGATCATTGGGATCATGGTGGAGAGCAGGAATCTGACCAATGGGAGTGTGAGCTTTGGGAAGTTGAGTCTGGTGGATCTGGCAGGGAGCGAGAGAGCAGCCAAGACTGGGGCAAAAGACGACCAGCTCAAGGTTATTAGGTTACCCTGTTAGAATTCAGGCATAAAGCTTTTTATATTACAGTCATTTATGTGGGCGGGCTGTTTTACAACTAACAGTTTGCATTTTTTCCCATGGGATATCATTGTTGAATAATCCTCCCTCTCGTTCTATCTCTCGCTGTTTCTCTCTCTCTCTGTCAATTCAATTTGCTTTACTGGCATGACGTAACAATGTACATATTGCCATAACTTACTTTGGATATTTACAATATGAAAATAATAAGAATCAAAATTGTCAACGGGACAACAGTAACAACAATAACCAAGCCTCTCTGTCTCTTTCTCTCTCCCTTCCTCCTCTTTCTATAGGAGGCTAACTCCATTAACAAGTCTCTGAGTGCTCTGGGAGATGTGATCTCTGCCCTGTCCTCGGACTTGCCACATATCCCCTACAGGAACAGCAAGCTCACCCAGATCATGCAGGACTCGCTGGGCGGCAATGCCAAGACGCTCATGGTCGTTAACGTCTCGCCTTCTGACTGCAACCTGGACGAGACGCTCACCTCTCTTATGTGAGAGAGTTTTCTCATCAAACGTACCCCATAAAACACACAACTCAAACACCTAAACACCCGGCCCCCCACCGACAAACACTTCTAACAAACTCTGCTATAAGAAGAGAAACTCATGTCCAATTGACCCATGCCTATAGTAAAAAGAAATGCTGAAATCACATCCCTACATCCTTACCAGGCTGGAGCTCCAGGAAATGGTTAAAACTGTAGTACTAAGCCCCCAAGATGCACCCTCCAAAATTGCACCCTTGTGCCATTTCAGTTGCCCTTGCTTGGGTTGTTCTTGTTTGTGTGTAACGTACCATGTATGTGAAACGTGCCATCTCTGTAACACGTATGTAAATCGTACCATATTTTAACACACACCATCTCTGTAACATGTATGTATATCGTAGCATAATTTAACACGTACCATCTCTGTAACACATACCATCTCTGTAACACATACCATCTCTGCAACACATACCATCTCTGTAACACATACCATCTCTGTAACACATACCATCTCTGTAACACATACCATCTCTGTAACACATACCATCTCTCCGTTTCATATTATTTATCCTCTAGTTATGCCACTCGAGTGAAGACCATAACCAACATTGCACAAAGAAACCTGGAGAGTAAAGAGATAGCCCAGCTCAAAGAGGTAAGGTTAATTTTCTTCACACTACCCTGCCTTTTTTGCAGAATGTAGATAAAACTCCTCTTCTTGAGGATGTGATGTCTGGGATATAAATTGACTAATGGCCCAAGACGACTATCATACAGAGCAATACATTGGCAAACTGAGGAACCTGAGGCATGCCATTGTAACACATGGGATATGATCCTGGGTCTAATGAGGGGGAAGCCAAAGTCGACCATTAGACCAAGAGGAAATTCCCTCTTGGCCCAAGGGCCGACACGGATTTTGTGACCATGAGCAACCATGGCCGACTCATGTCCACTACACCATCACGCATGCACACACACACATACACACACCAGTTTTAATCTGACAATGAGGAATTCTCTGTCAAAACTAATGTACGGAGTACAAGCCCCACTCATGACCCTTCTCTCTCGGTTACTCCTTTCTTTCTTTATTTCTGGCAGGTGATCATGAAGTTGAGGTCAGGACAGTCAGTGGAGGATGAGGAGGTCTAATTCCAGGCTGTGGGAATTGGATCTACAGTGCCTTCAGAAAGTATTCATACCCCTTGACTTTTTCCACATTTTGTGTTGAGTTCAAAATAGATTAAATAGATTTGATTTTATCTCAGACATCTACACACAATACCACATAATGACAAGGTAAAAACATGTTTTAAGAAATGTTTTGAAATTTATTGAAAATGAAATACAGAAATATCTCATTTCCATAAGTATTCACACTCCTGAGTCAATACATGCTCAAATCACCTTTGGCAGTGATTACAGCTGTGAGTCTTTCTGGGTAAGTCTCTAAGAGCTTTGCACATCTGGGTTGTACAATATTTGAACATTATTCTGTCAAGTTGGTTGTTGATCATTACTAGACAGCCATTTCAAATCAAATCAAAGATTATTTGTCACGTGCTCTGAATACAACAGGTGTTGGTAGACCTTACAATGAAATGCTTACTTACAGGCTCTAACGAATAGTGCGAAAAAGGTATGTGTGTGTGTGTAGGTAAGTAAAGAAATAAAACAACAGTAAAAAGACATTTGAAAATAAGAGTAGCAAGGCTATATACAGACATCGGTTAGTCAGGCTTATTGAGGTAGTATGTACATGTAGGTATGGTTAAAGTGACTATGCATATATGATGAACAGAGAGTAGCAGTAGCGTAAAAAGAGGGGTTGGAGGGTGGTGGGACAGAATGCAGATAGCCTGGTTAGCCAATGTGCGGGAGCACTGGTTGGTCGGGCCAATTGAGGTAGTATGTACATTAATGTATAGTTAAAGTGACTATGCATATAAGATAAACAGAGAGTAGCAGCAGCGTAAAAGAGGTGTTGGGTGGGGGGGTGGCACACAGTGCAAATAGTCAGAGTAACCATTTGGTTACCTGTTCAGGAGTCTTATGGCTTGGGTGTAAAAACTGTTGAGAAGCCTTTTTGTCCTAGACTTGGCACTCCGGTACCGCTTGCCTTGCAGTAGTAGAGAAAACAGTCTATGACTGGGGTGGCTGGGGCCTTTGACAATTTTTAGGGCCTTCCTCTGACATCGCCTGTTGTAGAGGTCCTTAATGGCAGGCAGCTTAGTCCCAGTGATGTACTGGGCCGTATGCACTACACTCTGAAGGGCCTTGCGGTCGGAGACCGAGCAATTGCTGTACCAGGCAGTGATGCAACCGGTCAGGATGCTCTCGATGGTGCAGCTGTAGAACCTTTTGAGGATCTCAGGACCCATGCCAAATCTTTTTAGTTTCTTGAGGGGGAATAAGCTTTGTCGTGCCCTCTTCACGACTGTCTTGTTGATGTGGACACCAAAGAATTTGAAGCTCTCAACCTGCTCCACTACAGCCCTGTCGATGAGAATGGGGACGTGCTCGGTGCTCCTTTTCCTGTAGTCCACAATCATCTCCTCAATCTTGGTTACATTGAGGGTTAGGTTGTTATTCTGGCACCACCCGGCCAGGTCTCTGACCTCCTCCCTATAGGCTGTCTCGTCGTTGTCGGTGATCAGGTCGAACACTGTTGTGTTGTCTGCAAACTTAATGATGGTGTTGGAGTCGTGCCTGGCCATGCAGTCGTGGGTGAACAGGGAGTACAGGAGGGGACTAAGCACGCACCCCTGGGGAGCTCCAGTGTTGAGGATCAGCGTGGCAGATGTGTTGCTACCAACCCTCACCACCTGGGGGCGGCCCGTCAGGAAGTCCAGGATCCAGTTGCAGAGGGGGGTGTTTAGTCCCAGGTTCCTTAGCTTAGTGATGAGCTTTGAGGGCACTATGGTTTTGAACGCTGAGCTGTAGTCAATGAATAGCATTCTCACATAGGTGTTCCAGGTGGGAAAGGGCAGTGTGGAGAGCAATAGAGATTGCATCATCTGTGGATCTGTTTGGGCGGTATGCAAATTGGAGTGGGTCTAGGGTTTCTGGGATAATGGTGTTGATGTGAGCCATTACCAGCCTTTCAAAGCACTTCATGGCTACGGACGTAAGTGCTACAGGTCTGTAGTCATTAAGGCTTGTTGCCTTTGCTTTCTTGGGCACAGAGACTATGGTGGTCTGCTTGAAGCATGTTGGTATTACAGACTCAGTCAGGGACATGATGAAAATGTCAGTGAAGACACCTGCCAGTTGGTCAGCACATGCCCGGAGCACACGTCCTGGTAATCCGTCTGGCCCCCACAGCCTTGTGTATGTTGACCTGTTTAAAGGTCTTACTCACATCGGCTACGGAGAGCGTGATCACACAGTCGTTCAGAACAGCTCATGCATGCCTCAGTGTTGCTTGCCTCGTAAGCGAGCATAGAAGTGGTTTAGCTCGTCTGGTAGGCTTGTGTCACTGGGCAGCTCGCGGCTGTGCTTCCCTTTGTAGTCTGTAATAGTTTGCAAGCCTTGCCACATCCAACGAGTGTCAGAGTGGGTGTAGTATGATTCAATCTTAGTCCTGTATTGATGCTTTGCCTGTTTGATGGTTCGTCGCAGGGCATAGCGGGAATTCTTGTAAGCTTCCGGGTTAGAGTCCTGCACCTTGAAAGCAGCAGCTCTACCCTTTAGCTCAGTGTGAATGTTGCCTGTAATCCATGGCTTCTAGTTGGGGTATGTACGTATAGTCACTGTGGGAACGACGTCCTCAATGCACTTATTGATAAAGCCAGTGATTGATGTGTTCTATTCCTCAATGTCATTGGAAGAATCCCGGAACATGTTCCAGTCTGTGACAGCAAAACAGTCCTGTAGTTCAGCATCTGCTTCATCTGACCATTTTTTATATAAACCGAGTCACTGGTGATTCCTGCTTTAATTTTTGCTTGTAAGCAGGAATCAGGAGGACAGAGTTGTGGTCGGATTTACCAAATGGAGGGCGAGGGAGAGCTTTGAACATGTCTCTGTGTGTGGAGTACAGGTGATCTATAATTTTTTTCCCTCTGGTTGCACATTTAACATGTTGATAGAGATTTGGTAGAACTGATTTAAGTTTCCCTGCATTAAAGTCTCTGGCCACTAGGCTCGCCGCCTATGGGTGAGTGGTTTTCTGTTTGCTTATTTCCTTATACAGCTGACTGAGTGCAGTCATAGTGCCAGCATCTGTTTGTGTTGGTAAATAAACAGCCACAAAAAGTATAGCTGAGAACTCTCTAGGCAAGTAGTGTGGCCTGTAATTTATCACAATATATTCTGCTTCAGAGGAGCAAAATCTAGAGACTTCCTTAGATTTCGTGCACCAGCTGTTGTTTACAAATATGCACAGACCGACCCCCCTTGTCTTACCGGACGGGGTGTGCTGTTCTGTCCTGCCGGTGCAGCGTGCAGCTAGCTGAATATCCATGTCGTCATTCAGCCACGATTCCATGAAACATAGGATATTACAGTTTTTGATATCCCGTTGGTAGGATATTTGTGATCGTACCTCGTCTAGTTTATTGTCCAGTGATGCACGTTGGCGAGTAGTATTGACGGTAACGGCAGCTTTCCCACTCGCCTTCTGCGGGTCCAGAAGAGGCATCTGGCTCTTCATCCTCTGCGTCACTTCCTTCTGCGTATAATTGGGATGTCTGCCCTGTGGGGTGTTTGGAGAATATCGTGTGTCCCCTGCTTGTTGTTGTTGAAAAAATGTTTGTCTAATCCGAGGTGAGTGATCGCTGTCCTGATATCCAGAAGCTCTTTTCTGCCATAAGATACGGTTGCAGAAACATTATGTACAAAATAATTTACAAATATTGTGAAAAACCCCCACATAATAGCACAATTGGTTAGGAGACCGTAAAACGGCGGCCATCTCCTCCGGCGCCATCTTGATATTTTCAAGTCTTGCCATAGATTTTCAAGACGATTTAAGTCAAAACTGTAACTAGACCACTCAATAACATACAATGTAATCTTGGTAAGAAAATCCAGTGTATATTTGGTCTTGTGTTTTAGGTTATTGCCCTGCTGAAAGGTGAATTTGTTTCCCAGTGTCTGTTGGAAAGCAGACTGAACCAGGTTTTCCTCTAGGATTTTGCCTGTGCTTAGCTCTATTCGGTACATTTTTATTCTAAAACAACCTTCTTGCCAATGACAAGCATACCTATAACATAATGCAGCCACCGCCATGCTTGAAAATATGAAGAGTGGTATATGAAGAGTGATGTGTTCTCTTAGATTTGCCACAAACATAACCCTTTGTATTGAGGACATGCGGTTAATTTCTTTACCACCTTATTTTTTTTTTAGTTTTACTTTAGTGACTTATTGCAAACAAGATGTATGTTTTGGAATATTTGTTATTATGTACAGGTTTCATTATTTTCACTCTGTTATTTAGGTTAGTATTGTGGAGTAATTACAATGTTGTTGATACATACTCAGTTTTCCCTATCACAGACATGAACCGTTTTAAAGTCACCATTTGCCTCATAGTGAAATCCCTTAGCGGTTTCCTTCCTCTCTGGCAACTGAGTTAGGAAGGACGACTGTATCTTTGTAGTGACTGGGTGGATTGATACACCATCCACAGTGTAATTAATAACTTCACCATGTTTTTACATGTTCACCCATCTATCAATAGGTGCCCTTCTTTGTGAGGCATTGGAAAACATCCCTGGTCTTTATGGGTGAATCTATGTTTGAAATTCACTGCTCGACTGGGGGACCTTACAGATATTTGTATATGTGGGGTACAGAAGTGAGGTTGTCATTAAAAAAACACATGAAACACCATTATTGCAAATAGAGGGAGTCCATGCAAATTATCACTTGACTTCTTAAGCAAATGTTTAGTCCCAAACTTACTTTGGCCATAACAAAGGGGTTGAATACGTATTGACTCAAGACATTTCAGCATTTCATATTTAATTCATTTGTTGAAAAACTGGCACTTTAACGGGCACTTTCTAAAAACTGTGTCATTACTGGTGAGGTTGATTCCACTTGTTTCCCTTTCAGCAATGTCTTACTTTTTCTGGTGTTAAATGTGTTGAGTATACAGTACAGTGTGTCCCAGCAGGTGTCAATACAAAAAATATTTTAAATACAAATTCAGATCCAAAATGTGCTTCCCTGCTGTTGAGTGTGAGAAGGTAATTTTGTTCCCCTAGGTTATGAACAATTGTTATGCTTGTATTCTATTTTGATACAGTGTGATCTTAGAGTGGACTGGGTCAATCAGGTCACTTTAGGGGTTATTCTATTTCTAAATTAATATTCTACTGGTGTTGTTGCTTTATTATTTTATCACTTTATTATTTTATCATCATTTTTGGTTATTATTGGTCTTATTTTATTTCTCAAATAAATATATATCTGTCGTGTCAACTGAGTTTAGCAGAGCTGGTACAAGAAGATATGAGGATCAAGACTATGAGCCCGTTGGTGCTACGTGTTCTGTTTTCTTCTCCATTCTTCTCAGTCCTCTATATGTTGTTCTGGTCCGCTAATTATTTTAGAAGTGTTTAAAATATCACTGTAGTTGTAAAGTATGTTCTCTGTTTCAAACTTTATTAATTGAGTCGGAGTTCTGGTAGTTTTAGAATGTTATCTGTACAACCTCAGTGAAATGTTCACTGTAATGTTGAGCACGAGCTGCTAGTTCTCAGTGTCGTTTTTTTGCATTGTGCTAGGGTCAGTGCTATCCGGGATGTCCCTACCCTAAACCCTAACCTTAACCCCTACATCCTAAGGATCCCAGATAGCACGGACCATTATGCTAGCTTTGTATCCTAGCTAGCATGTTAGTATTTCAACAATTGCTATTCTGTTATTTTATGTAAAAAGAACTATGCATTGTGCTATCACAAAGCGTTATTGATTTACTCAGTCCCTCCAGGATTTTGCAACATTTTTTTGTGATAGTTTCAGGTCATAATGATTGATTTTGCTGCAGCATAATTAAATTTTGCATGGCAATTTGCAATGATATTGTCCAATTTGTCGCGATAATTCACTGACGAGGAAAAAGGTTTGTTGACATGTTGCATGATTGAACCATTTTTGTGGTTAAAGCGCGGTGATTGGTTAAAATGTGCATTCCCTCACATTATGTGTGAGTTTGTTAATTTTGCTAAAAATTGTGGAGCCATGTGCATTGTATATGCGTGTGATTCTGCTACACTCTTAGAAAAAAAAGGTGCTATCTAGAACCTAAAACAGTTCTTCAGTTGCCCCCATAGGAGAACTCTTTCAAAAACCTTTTTTGGTTCCAAGTAGAACCCTTTTGGTTCCAGGTAGAACCCTTTCCAGCATGCTGGATGCTTCATTGTTGACGTTGAGACGGGTGTTTTGCGGGTACTATTTAATGAAGCTGCCAGTTGAGGACTTGTGAGGCATCTGTTTCTCAAACTTGACACTCTAATGTACTTGTTCTCTTGCTCAGTTGTGCACCGGGACCTCCCACTCCTCTTTCTATTCTGGTTAGAGACAGTTTTCTCTGTTCTGTGAAGGGAGTAGGACACAGTGTTGTATGAGATCTTCAGTTTCTTGGCAATGTCTCGCATGGAATAGCCTTCATTTCTCAGAACAAGGGTAGACTAACAAGTTGAGGAAAAGTTCTTTGTTTCTGGCCATTTTGAGCCTGTAATCAAACCCACAAATGCTGATGCTCCAGATACTCAACTAGTCTAAAGGCCCATTTTATTGCATATTTAATCAGACCGTTTTCAGCTGTGCTAACATAATTGTAAAAGGGTTTTCTAATGATCAAATGATTAGCCTTTTAAAATGATAAACTTGGATTAGCTAACACAATGTGCCATTGGAACACAGGAGTGATGGTTGTTGATAATGGGCCTCTGTACGCCTATGTAGATATTCCATAAAATAATGTGTCTGTTCCCAGCTACAATAGTCATTTACAACATTAACAATGTCTACACTATTTCTGTTCAATTTGATGTTATTTTAATGGACACATTTATTTTATTATTTTCAAAAACAAGGACATTTCTAAGTGACCCAAAACCTTTGAATGGTAGTGTATGTATATCTAATCATGAAACAAAACTCTCCCTGTCTGCTTGAAAGACGGGGAACCCCGCTGGCTGAATGGATGAAGACAATATATCCGGAGAGGGCCATGATTCCGTAAAATAGAGTATGTTACATGGTATGCACGCCACCTGAGTCTGACTTGGACCCCATTTCTTCTTCCTCTTCTCCGGCGTCTGTGTTTTGGTGGAACACCCAGGATGAATAAAGCTGCCTTGGGAAGTTCAAACAAACAAAAGTTTCTGTTCTTATTTCTGGTGAGTGAGCGCCGATCTAATGTCCAAAAGGTATTTTCAGCTATATGGCTCTAGTTTAGCACAGGGTTATCTTTAACATAACTGAATCTCACAGATACCTTTATAGCTATGGCTCCTCCCTATTAGGGCTGGGCAGTATACTGTATTTTATGATATACCGGTATTGAGAAACAGACTGGTTTGGGTTTTTACTTTACCTTCTAACTGTATTTGAATGTTTGGTTTGTTAAATGTGATATGCCGTGTGTACCGTCCATTTTTATAGTTTACTCTGCTACTTGAGTCATCTCTCTCTCTCTCTCTCTCCATACTCAAGGAGTGCATTTGTTATTGCTTGACCACTTTCAGCATTCAGTCTCCAAGGTCAATGCAACACAAGCAACAATCTTGATGACAACGATGCTGTTTTCACTGCTTCTTAATATAAATCAACTAGCGTTCTTTAATTACACTGTTAGTCTGTGTTTCTTACATCTGTAAACCGCTAGTTTGTTTTTTCTTCTTAGTTGGACATAAATCGTGTCAAATGCTAAACCTAATAAATATACTGAGTCAGAGCAAACGTAACTAGCTATACAGCCTGGTAATACCAGTGATGGTGTAGACCTAAATCAGCATGTTGTTTGTGCAACAGTAACTTCTACATAAAATAGGAATACACAAAGCATGAATAACACTTATCAACACTTTGGTTCCGACCCTGTCATAATAACTCCTCAATGGCATTTTAATTCATTGTCATGTCATGTCCACCATTATATTATAACTATATAATTAGAAAAATCATTATATTTTCATGATTCCGTGTAACGTCCAGGGCACGTTCACAGAGCACACGCAAAATAGCTAGCAGGCATACTCACGGTAATTGATAAAATCTCATTGTCCCAGTCTGTAATTTCCACGTTTTAAAATGACTACCATCATTCCTGTCCCCAATAACTCCAAGGCTTCATGCCACAATTACTACCGCCCTGTAGCACTCACTTCTGTAACCATGAAGTGCTTTGAGAGGCTGGTTATGGCGCACATTAACTCCGCCATTCCCAGCCCCCCTAGACCCACCACAATTTGCCTACTGCCCTAACAGATCCATAGATGACGCAATCTCAATTGTTCTCCACACTCCCCTCACCCTCCTAGATAAGAGGAATACCTATGTGAGAATGCTGTTCAATGACTACAGCTCAGCGTTCAACACCATTGTCCCCTCCAAACTCGTCACCAAGCTTAGGACTCTGTGTCTGAACACCTCCCTCTGCAACTGGATCCTGGACTTCCTGATAGGCCAATCCCAGGTAGTGAGGGAAGGCAACATCACCTCTGCCACGATGACCCTCAACACAAGGGCCCCACAGTCCCCTCCTGTACTCCCTGTTCATCCATGACTGTGTGGCCACGCATGACTCCATCACCATCGTCAAGTTTGCTGACGACACTAGGCCTGATGGTAGGCCTGATCACCTGCGCCGATGAGTCAGCCTACAGGGAGTACTGGTTAGTAGTGGTTTCTTTGCAGGAATTCGACCGTGAAGGCCTGATTCACGCAGCCTCCTCTGAACAGTTGATGTTGAGATGTGTCTGTTACTTGAACTCTGTGATGCATTTATTTGAGCTGCAATTTCTGAGGCTGGTAACTCTAATGAACTTATCCTCTGCAGCAGAGGTAACTTTGGGTCTTCCTTTCCTGTGGTAGTCCTCATGAGAACCAGTTTCATCATAACGCTTGAAGGTTTTTGCGACTGCACTTGAAGAAACCTTCAAAGTTCTTGAAATGTTCATGTAAAGTAATGATGGACTGTAATTTCTCTTTGCTTATTTGAGCTGTTCTTGCCATAATATGGACTTGGTCTTTTACCAAATAGGGATATCTTCTGTATACCACCCCTAACTTGTCAAAACACAACTGATTGGCTCAAATGCATTAAGGAAAGAAATTCACACACCTGTTAATTGAAATACATTCCATGTTACTACCTCAAGAAGGTAGTTTGAGAGAATTCCAAGAGTGTGCAAAGCTGTCATCAAGGCAAAGGGTGGCTACCTTGAAGAATTTCAAATATAAAATCTATTTTGATTTGTTTAAACTTTTTTGGTTACTACATGATTTCATATGTGTTATTTCATAGTTTTGATGTATTCACTGTTATTCTACAAGAAAATAATAAAAAAATAAAGAAAAACCCTTGAATGAGTAGGTGTGTCCAAACTTTAAACTGGTACTGTACACTGAACAAAAATAGACAACAACATATGTTGGTCACATTATTTTTATGAGTTGAAATAAAAGATCCCAGACATTTTACATACTCACAAAAACTGTATTTCTCTCAAATGTTGTGCAGAAATTACTTGACATCTCGGAAGTATTTCTCCTTTGCTAAAATAATCAATCTGCAATCTCCATAGACAAACATTGGCAGTGGAATGGCCTTAATGAAGAGCTCAGTGACTTTCAACGTGGCATGCTATAGTAGTAAAGTTCCGTTTCAGTCCACATGGGGGCCCTGTGTCACTGTCAGAAGAAGGCGCATCAGTCAGAAAAACTCTCAACTCAGCTAGCTAGCCAACCAATAGCTACCGAAGTGGCTACCAACCAAGCTAGCTACAGAAATGAAACCCATCAAAAACCCACACTCCCTGGAAAGAAACACTTTTACAAATATCATGACTTATATCAACATCCTTACCTTGCCCATTCAATAAATATACTATTAAATAACTCTGACTGACACCCAGTAGCATAAGGATGCTGAGCACTACCACTAGCTAGTTAGCTACCACCAACCCTGCACAAACCTGTGGCTAACTTTGCATTTGCTCCTGCACCTCGACTTTCTGGCTGTTCTGCCTTCTCCACCTCATTCACTGCACACCGCTCATGCTCAACCTGTTCACTTTCTTCCTTCTTTTTTAGGAAGAAGTTCCAAATATCCATATTTGCTCTGTGCTATCCTGAGCAGAGCGACAGGCGTTTTGCTGAATGATGATATTGACATCTAACCGTTGCCGTAGGGGTGGGGGAGCGTTCAAGGGACGTGAGCAGCCCACAGAGTTGTGATATCTTGACCAATCACAGCAGCTACTGCTTCACTGCAGGGGCTTCTTGCAGTGTCTTCTATTGGGTTTCTACTCGATAACACGGCCACAAAGTCAGATTGCACAGCCACAAAGGCTACAAGAATGAGCCTTTTGGTCTTAATTCAAGGTTTGGATTAGGCATAAGGTTAGCAGTGTGGTAAAGGTTAGGGTTAGGTTTAAAATCGTACATTAAGAAGAGAAAGTGTAGAAATGGGTGGGTTTTAACCAGAATTAAGACTTTATGGCTGTGTTAACTAGTGATAACCCTATACTGGCTAGCGCAGTATATTGTATCAAATCAAATACAATTGTACTAGTCGCACACATATTTAGCAGATGTTATTGCAGATGTAGAGAAATGATTGTGCTCCAAGCTCCGACAGTGTGGTAGTATCTAACAATACAGAAATATACACACAAATCTAAACCTTAGAATGGAATTAATAAATATAGAAATATATAAATGTGTATGTGTGAGGGGATGTATAGACATTATGGACAGCATGTGGATAGAATATGTAGCATATCTGAAGAATACGTGGATAGAATAGTGTATGTACAGGAATAGTTGAATAGGATGGCCTTGACTAGAATACAGTATAAACATATGAAATGGATAAAACAGTATGTAAGTGTAGCCGATGTGAAATGGCTAGCTAGTTAGCGGTGGTGCGCGCGAGTGGTGTTTCAATTGGTGACCTCACTTGCTCTGAGACCTTGAAGTAGTGGTTCCCCTTGCTATGCAAGGGCCGTGGCTTTTGTGTAGCGATGGGTAACGATGCTTCGAGGGTGACTGTTGACGTGTGCAGAGCGTCCCTAGTTCGCGCCCATATCAGGGCGAGGGGACGGACGTAAAGTCTATACTGTTACATGAACATTATTAAAGTGACCAGTGTTCCATTTCTATGTACAGTACATAGGGCAGCAGCCTCTAAGGTGCAGGGATGAGTAGCCAGGTGGTAGCCGGCTAGTGACAGTGACTAAGTACAGGGCAGGGTACCGGGTGGAGGCCGGTTAGTGATGGCTATTTAACAGTCTGATGGCCTTGAGATAGAAGCTGTTTTTCAGTCTCTCAGTCCCAGCTTTGATGCACCTATACTGACCTTGCCTTCTGGATGATAGCAGGGTGAACAGGCCATGGCTCGGGTGGCTGAGGTCCTTGATGATCTTCTTGGCCTCACTTTGACACCAAGTGCTGTAGATGTCCTGAATGGCAGGCAGTGTGCTCCCAGTGATCTGTTGAGCTGACCGCAACACCCTCTGGAGAGCTCTACGGTTGCGGACGATGCAGTTGCTGTACCATGCGGTGATACAGCCCGACATTGGCTTGTTACTTTCAGTAATGTTTTGCTTCCAAAACATCCGGTGATTTTGCAGAGAGCCATATCAATTTACAGAAATAGTGATCATAAACTTTAATATAAGATACAAGTGTTATTCACAGAATTAGAGATATATTTCTCCTTAATACCGCTGTGTCAGATTTCAATTTATTTTTACGGAACAAGCAAACCATACAATAATCTGAGTATGGCGCTCAGACAACAAATCAAGCCATACAGATATCCGCCATGTTGGAGTCAACAGAAGTCAGAAATAGCATTATAAATATAAATCACTTACCTTTGATGATCTTCATCAGAATGCACTCCCAGGAATCCCAGTTCCACAATAAAAGTTTGATTTGTTCGATAAAGTTCATCTTTATGTCCAAATACCTCTTTTTGTTTGCGCGTTTAGCCCAGTAATCCAAATACTCAATGCACGATCACTTAGTTCAGACGAAAAGTCAAACATTTCCGTTACAGTCCATAGAAACATGTCAAACGAAGTACAGAATCAATCTTTAGGATGCTTTTATCATAAATCTTCAATAATGTTCCAACCGGAGAATTCCTTTGTCTTCAGGATTAAATGGAACTCAAGCTAACTCATGTGAACGCGCATGACCAGCTCGTGGCACTTTGACAGACCACTGACTCAATCCTCTCATTCGCCTATCCTTTACAGTAGAAGCATCAAACAAGGCTCTAAAGACTGTTGACATCTAGTGGAAGCCTTAGGAAGTGCAATATGACCCCATAGACACTGTATATACTAGTGTCCAAGTAGCTGCATTTGCTATCACTTTCAGCTCACGTGCCCAAAAACTGACTGCTGGTCCAAGATAACTTGCACGAAAACTTCCAAATGATATATTCCAGGTTGAATAAACTGGTCAAACTAAGTAGAGAATCAATCTTCAGGATGTTATTATCATATATATCCAATAACAATCCAACCGGATCATAAGTTTTCATCTGGAGCCAAATGGAACAGCGGTAGCACCCACAGAGAAATGCGCCACAGGAAAATGGCATTCAGTCGGGACACTGACTATTTCCCCTCCCATTAGGTCAGGGGAAGTTCACAGCAAATGCTCCATTCGACTTTCTACTGAATGAGGACATCTAGTGGAAGGCGTAGGAAGTGCTTCCAGATCCATATCTTGTTGGGAAAGGAGGGGGCGATGACGTCAAAGTTGTCCAAACTTTCAGAATTTCACTTCTTGTTTGGAAGATTGCCTGCCCTATGAGTTCTATAATACTCACAGACATAATTCAAACAGTTTTAGAAACTTGTGTTGTTTTTTCTATCCAATAGTAATAATAATATGCATATATTAGCAATCTAGGACAGAGTTTGATGCAGTTCACTATGGGCACACAATTCATCCAAAGTGAAAATACTGCCCCCTATCCTCAACAAGTTTTAAGACTTTTTGAAATCTTAGTCGCAAACCTCATGTAGCCTAGGCCTTAGGTCTATATGTTTTGATAAGGTTGTATCACAACTAAAGTGGCCAAATAACTTCTCAAAATTAAGCACATTAATCCACTTCACAACCTGTGTAGAGCCTAACTGACATACGGGGCTCGTGAGTTTCAAGTTTGGGGAAGATCATATTCACCACAAATGCACCTTTATAGTAAAGCATTACATGCATAACTGCATTCTCGCTAATTGATTGCAATTTCAGCATTTTAAGCTAAACATTCTGATCTGTTGCATCAGCCTTATTTCTTTTAAAAGGTTATTTGATGTGAGTGGTTATTTGATGCGAGTGGCATCCCACAACTGTCCCAGAGTGTGTTTGGAATATTTATTTCTCACACAGAAGGACAAGTTCATCAATAGAATAGGTAAACTTTTGTACTATGGGGGATAGTAGATTGACATAGCTAGTGCTTCTGCTGTTTTTTAGGCCTAATCATCTTGTTGACTGATGAAAAGTAAATGTGGACAGTTCTTTTAACATCTTGCTATGCGCAGTAGCATCCTCAATGTGGCTGTCTTCACTTGGCTGTCTTCACTCGTACTCTACTTCAGGGCTGAGAAGGACCCAATCACGTGACTGCATTGGCCAATAAGAATTGAGATATCTGAGAGAGCCATGTGAGTAAGAGGTACTTCGGTGCACGGCTGCAGGGAGAGGGGAATTATAATGATTATACTTTGGCTGCAAAAGGCCTGGATTTTAATGGGGTATTATGGCCACACAAGGGGGATGCCGCAGGAAATTCGAGGCCTGGTGAGAAATGTATGAAGTGCTTGTCAAATTGTGAATGAGAGACTGATGAAGTGTGTGTAGTCTTCACAATAAAACAAAGCAGAGCTCATGCCTTTGATGCGACTTAGAATGTATTAAAAATCAAAACACAGAGCAACGTTTCTATCACAACTAAAGTTGCATAAATAACTCTAAATTAAGCATATAGGAGGACCTGTTTCTTTGCTAACACAGAAAAGCTGCATTCCCTCAGGAATTGTTCTATTTTATTCAGTTAGGTTCTGTTGTATTCTTAATACTATAAAATAATTTAAGAGAATGCTACGGAATTCTAAGCAAATCTTGTCAGCTTAATGAACTAGTTTAGCCCACAGCCATAATGGCATAGCCAGATCAGGGCCTAACATAAGGACAACTCAGAATATACTATTCTGTTCTTCTGAAAATAGACTACTTTTTCTTCATATCATGTTTCTTTAGACCTGTGTAAAATAACTAATGGATTTATTGTGATGGTGTGGGCTATATTAAATGGATTTATTAGACTTTTTCAAATGTAGATGTTCCAAAGTGGCTTGTAGACTATGCACGGAAATCAGGAGATGCTAAATGTGTTTATGTTAATAAGTTGTTCCGATGATTAAAAATCAGAGGGTGAACATATCTTGAAAGACTTTGGTTACAAGCAGGACTAATGCCGCGTTCACATGCTAGTTCACATGCTAGGAACACGGAAACTCTGAGAGTCTGACATTTCAGAGTTTCCTAGTTCCGATTAGCATGTGAGTGAGGCATAAAGTAATGCCGACGTAATCTTTTAGGGAGAGGTAACCAATCATGTTTGCAATTGAGATCAACTGTGCAGGTGAATTTATTGCGTATTGATGGTTTAATATGACATCATATGGCGATAATCCAGTGCCATCTATGGTTGCAATAGGCCAATTGTTATTTGATTATATTCCAATGCAAACTGTAGGCTGTAAAGTCCATGGAGAACAAGAGCACCTCCTCCCAGCTGCCCACTGCACTGAGGCTAGGTAACACGATCACCACTGATAAATCCATGATAATCGAAAATTTCAATAAGCATTTCTCAACGGCTGGCCGTGCCTTCCTTCTGGCTACTCCAACCCCGGGCCAACAGCTCCCCCCTGAAGCGGTCATCCACCACGTTCAAAGGGGGTGACACCCTAGACCCAAACTGTTATAGACCTATATCCATCCTGCCCTGCCTATCTAAAGTCTTTGAAAGCCAAGTTAATAAACAGATCACTGACCATTTCGAATCCCACCGTACCTTCTTCGCTGTGCAATCCGGCTTCCGAGCCGGTCACGGGTGCACTTCAGCCATGCTCAAGGTACTAAACGATATCATAACCGCCATCAATAAAAGACTGTACCGTGCAGCCGTCTTCATCGACCTAGCCAAGTCTTTCGACTCTGTCAATCACCGTATTCTTATCGGCAGACTCAATAGCCTTGGTTTCTCTAATGACTGCCTCGCCTGGTTCACCAACTACTTTGCAGACAGAGCTCAGTGTGTAAAATCAGAGGGCATGTTGTCCGAACCTCTGGCAGTCTCTATAGGGGTACCACAGGGTTCAATTCTCGGGCCGACTATTTTCTCTATATATATCAATGATTTCACTCTTGCTGCGGGCGATTCCCTGATCCACCTCTAAGCAGACGACACCATTCTGTATACTTCTGGCCCTTCCTTGGACACTGTGCTAACTAACCTCCAAACGAGCTTCAATGCCATACAACACTCCTTCCGTGGCCTCCAACTGCTCTTGAACGCTAGTAGAACCAAATGCATGCTTTTCAACCGTTTGCTGCCTGCACCCGCCCGCCTGACTAGCATTACCACCCTGGACAGTTACGACCTAGGATATGTGGACAACTATATATAGCTAGGTGTCTGGCTAGATTGTAAACTCTCCTTCCAGACTCATATTAAACATCTCCAATCAAAAATCTAATCTAGAATCGGCTTTCTATTTCACAACAAAGCCTCCTTCACTCACGCCACCAAACTTACCCTAGTAAAAGTGACTATCCTACCGATCCTCGACTTCGGCGATGTCATCTGCAAATAGCTTCCAATACTCTACTCAGCAAACTGGATGCAGTCTATCACAGTGCCATCCGTTTTGTTACCAAATCACCTTATAC